>NC_056733.1:1468780269-1468887848 GCF_019279795.1 Protopterus annectens
CTTTCTAGTCGCTATCACTTCAGCCAGACGGGTGTCAGAACTTCAAGCTCTTTCCATTAAGCACCCATATTTGATTTTTCACCCGGATAGGGTATCCTTACACACCAACCCGTCCTTTCTTCCCAAGGTTTGTTCAGTCAACAACATTAATCAGTCTATCGAACTCCCCACATTTTTCAAAAACTATTCCAACAAGCTGGAATATATGTTACACAAGTTAGATGTTCATAGACAACTCAGATTCTATCTAGATAGAACAAAGGATCACAGAAAAGCAGACCAACTCTTTGTGGCCTTTGCGGACAATAGAAAGGGCATGGCAGTGACGAAGCGTACTCTCTCCAAATGGCTATCTGATTGCATTACTTTTGTTTATGCTGCTACTGAGCAGAGTTTGCCCACCAAACCGAAAGGACATTCTATTAGATCAGTCTCTACATCTCTGGCTCATGCGGCCCGCCTACCTTTGGATACTATTTGTGCGGCCGCCACTTGCTCTAAACCACATACGTTCATCACTCATTACAAAGTGGATAGGATTTCCAGGGACAGGGCAACCTTTGGTTCCACTATGCTCAGGAACGTTCTTCCGTGAGTCTCTCAGGGTCATGGAGCTAGGGACGCTACCCATGTGTAAGAACAAACTGCGAGATTGAACACTCACACATATAGAAGTTATGTCCTTACCATAATGTTCCATGTGGAGTGTTCATCTCGCCTTTGTTCTTACATTCCCACCCTCCCACCCTCAGGTCAGGAAGAACGTCCAGTTTAGAGGTCTGGTTTGGCTCTCCCGCTACTGATTTCTCTCTGCTGTTGCTGCTGTTTTCAGCTACGCCCTGGTATGTATGTATGTATGTATGTATGTATGTTTACATCCTGTTATGGGATCTGGTATGGTTTTGCAAACTAGATCTGAGGTAAGGGCAGAGGGAATTGTGGGAGATAGGTTGGTCTCAAGCTTCTTCTCGAAGCAGAGCTTTGCTAAGCGGCCGACTCGGAGCCGAGGATCGGCTCCGAACCTATGTGTAAGAACAAAGGCGAGATGAACACTCCGCATGGAGCGTTATGGTAAGGACATAACTTCTATATTTCTGCTTTGGAGTTCACTCTGTCAACCTCAGTACTTTTGGTGCCTAGACCTTTGGCACCATTACTGATTTCGGCTTCGTCTACCATAGCGTTTACTGTATCGGTACCGAGGGGCTCTTCAGTTCAGACTACTACTACTACATCGACACCGACTGTTCAGTTGGCACAGATCTTAACTACATTGGCTCTGACATCTTACCCAGAACTGACGCCTCAGTTATTGACACCAATTTTGTCAGTTCCAGCTTCGGTACTGGCAACCACTTCGGCACCGATATTTTTGTCAGTGCAGACTGTGACCGCGGCACCAATGATTTCCTTGGTGCAGATGCCCGTAGTCCAGTCTCTCTCGGCCCCGTTGTTCTCAGTGCAGACTGGTGAGGTGGGCACCGAGCTTGTCTCTTCTGTGGACAGATCTGTTTCTCCCTCAGCTGTGTCAGTGAGGTCCACTAGAAGCTTTTCTGAACACAATGTGTTGCGTCTTGTGGATCAAGTGCTTCTGGCCAGAGGTATCCCGCCCCTCAGGACCTATCCTTCTTTGAGAGGTGATCATCCATTGCCAAAGACCCTTCTTATTCTCCTCCTTCATTGCCTTTTAAGCCCCTTGATATAGCACAGTCTTCCTCCTCTATGGTTTCCTTTATGGACCTCACTAAGGAACCACAGTTGCCTTCATGGCAGGAGAGATTTTCTACGACCCAGGATGATAGTTGTGACACGCGTAATTTGTTGTTTCACAGCCATCCGGGGACTCCGGGTCGGCAGGCTGAGCCCCTTAGGGGAGGTGTGACCCCTGTCCTGGACACTCACTCCTCTTTAGGTGGACCAGCATTCCAACTGATGGAGAAGGCTTTGACTTCTGCTGGCGATACTGTGCTGTCTATCTCCCCGCCCTCCTCTGGACCGCTATGTTCACAAGTTGCACCTAGCCGACACCGGGCGCAAGGGCCTCAGGATGTATTCCCACAGGACCCCCCCCCATTTCCGTTGTCTTCCCCAGCTTCCCCCTATGAGGAGGTTCACCGGAAAAGTTTGTGCAAGGGGAAGCACATGGACTCCACAGAGGAGTCCTTCACTGAAGACACAGACTTTGATGATGGGGAAGGATCCCCTCGGTCACCCTCTGAGGTATCCTTTGGTGATATCCTTGAAATCCTTAAACAGAGAGGTGACTGGCAGCCCGCTAATCCAACCTCTGAGGAGTCTGTGTTCCGGCTCCCTACCTCCTGGGTTACTTCACCTGCTGATGAACTGGTCCGTCTCATCGTGCAGCGTGCGTGGAAGGCTCCTGACACCGTCAAGGCTATTCCCCAGAGCCCAGATAAGATTTTGTCCCCTCCTGCTATGGATCCCCATTGGTCCAAAGGTCTTCCTGTGGATGCTCTGGGGGTGGCAGCTGCAACCAAAAAGGTTCTGGCAGAAGAAGAAAGCCAGGCTGTCCATCCGCCCAACAAAGAGTCCCGGGCCCTGGACAGGATAGGGAAGTGCACCTTTGCATCAGCGACCTTTGCTATCAGGTCCCTGAATTATATGGCACACTTTACCAGGCTTCAAAGGGATTTAATTTCTGAGCCGTCTGAAACCTTGGCTGGTGCCGTGTCTGATGAGGTCCGTGACAAAGTGGCCTCTCAGCTGGCCACCACTGAGTCAATATCTAACTCCTCCATGCAACTGATATCTCATGCATCAGAAGGAGCAGCTAGAGCGGTGGGTTCAGCTGTGGTCTTAAGATGACAAGCCTGGATGCGCTTGTGCAATTTCGCAGAACCCTTTAAGGCTTCCTTTCTTATTGCTCCCATTGAAGCCTCTTCATTGCTTGGACCCAAGATTAAAAGCACACTGGCCAGATGTGAACAGGACGGTAAGACCCTTTCTGCCATAGGTGTCGGTTATTCTTCCCCTCAACGTGCTTTCTCCTGAAACCAAAAGAGTGGAAAGATATGGTTCAAGAAGTCTCAGGGTCCTTTCTGTGACACACAGGCCGAGTTCTTTCCCAGAGGCAGCGGGGGAAACTCACAGGGAAGACTCCCCTTTCGGGGCAGAGGGGGTCTGCATAACCAGGATTCCAGGGAATCTTTTCCTGGCCAATCCTGCCAGCGCTCTTGAAGAGCGTCCCAACTCCTTTCCTCTGGAAGTGGTTGGGGGTCGTTTCTCCTTGTACCCTTCTGCCTGGCTAACCATCACCACCGATTCTTTGGTACAAAGGATTATAACCAGAGGTTATCATATCCCCTTCGATCTTTGTCCTGTCCCTTCAAAAAACCTACCCGACGTTCCACCCAGTCAAAGGGAAGAAGCAGGACTAGAGATAGCAAAGCTGCTAAGAAAGAGTCATCCAAATAGTCCCTCCAGACCAGATAGGATCCGGATTCTACTGGAGACTATTTTTGGTGCCAAAGAAAACCGAGGACTGGATACCAATTTTGGATCTCGGTGTATTGAATAAGTTTGTGAAAGTACAAAAATTCTGGATGGTCACAATACAGTCTGTCCTCCCGCTTTTGGAAAAAGACAATTGGATGTGCTCAATAGATCTTCAAGATGCGTATTACCACATAAAAGTTGACAGACCATCAAGATGATTTCTGCACTTCCGTGCAGGTGCCAGTCACTACCAGTTCAGAGTACTGCACTTCAGACTCTCTACAGCCCCCAGAGTGTTCAAAAAGTACATGGCGGTCGTCACAGCTCATTTGCGACTACAAGGATTCCAGGTGTTTCCATACCTAGACGACTGGCTCATCTCCGCCCCCACCAGACATCTATTGGAAGAAGCCTTGGCTTAATCTTTCCTCGCCACACAAAGGCTAGGTATAACCATAAACTTGCAAAAATCCAATCTCACCCCATCTCAGTACGCAGAATTCATTGGGGTCATCTTGGATACAAAGAATTGCAGAGCATCCATTCCAGAGCACAGAATTCTAAGAATAAAGCAACAACTGATCCCAGTCCTTTCAAGGAAGAAATTCACAGCTCACTGTGTCCTACAGCTGTTGGGTTTCATGGCAGCCTCCATCACCATTGTCCCCCTGGCCAGGTTTCACATGAGGCTTCTACAGTGGCTACTGCTCACCCAATGGTATCCTTTCTAATATCCTCTTTCAGCCAAGATTTGAGTAACTCACAGGTGCAAACAGGATTTAAATTGGTGGATGACCCACAACCCATCACAATGGTCTCACCCCTTCTTCCCCCAGCAGCCCAAGGCTACAGTGACCACGGATGCCTCCCTTATGAGGTGGGGTGGGGGGCTGTGCCAAGGACAGACAGTCCAAGACACTTGGTCCGAATTGGAGGCCCAACTGCATATAAATGTTTTAGAGCTGAGGGCGGTGCTTCTGGCGTTGCAAGCATTCCATCCACTGCTGCCGTCTGGGACGATTGCGATACAATCAGACAACATGGCGGTGGTCTGGTACATCAACAAACAGGGTGGAACCAAATCTTATCCCCTTTGTCGAGAGGCCATGAGGATATGGCAATGGGCGATGGCTACCAACCGTTTTCTTCTAGCAACGCACATTCCCTGGAGTTCCAAGGCGATAGCAGGTGCATTCTACAACCTCATGAGTGGTCCTTGAATCCCTTGATAGCGGCAGAGATCTTCCACCGCTGGGGCCATCCTTGCTGCGACCTCTTTGCATCCTCAAGTAACTACAAATGCAGCAACTACTTCGCCCTGATTCCCCCTCCGGGACAGTCACCCAGGGACACTCTAGTCCACGATTGGCCCTTGGGTCTTCTTTATGCATTTCCACCTCTCCCCCTCATTCCCCAATTTCTGAAGAAAGCCCGTCGGTTGAAGAGCAAGGTGATCCTCATAGCGCCATATTGGTTTTGTCAGATTTGGTTCCCCTTCCTTTGGCCTCACCTGCTAGATCAACCATGGATTCTCCATCCAACCCCAGGGTTGATTTCACATCCACAGAACCTGATTCATCCCAACTTGGACAGTCTGAAGCTCACAGCTTGGCTTCTTCAATTCCCTTGATTGCCAGGCAGAATGATCTTTCTTTACCAGTACGGGACATTCTTATTGCATCTCATATGTCTTCCACTAGAATTACTTATCTAAGCAAGTGGAAAAGATTTACCTGTTGGCTGAAAGAAAAACAAGTAGATCCCTTCTCAGCACCGGTGTCAATATCTGGCCGACCTTTTTCAATTGGGGTCTATTGGCCTCTACCATTAGAGTTTATTTGGCTGCAATATCTAATTTCCATGAGGGTGTCCAAGACTCCTCTCTTATGTCACACAAATTATACAAAACTTTCATAAAAGGTGTGAATCATCTGAAGCCTCCTTTTAGAGAACCTATTCAACCATGGGACCTGTCATTAGTTCTACAAGCTCTGACAATGCCACCTTTCGAACCAGCTTCTTCTTGCAACCTCAAATATTTGTCATGGAAAACCTTGTTTTTGGTCACCATTACTTCTGCCAAACGTATCTCTGAGCTTCAAGTCTTATGCATCAAGAGTCCATACTTGATTTTTCATAGAGATAGAGTGTCTTTGAGAACTAATCATTCATTTCTGCCAAAAGTGATCTCTGAAATGTCCATTAATCAAACCACTGAATTGCCAGTTTTCTTCCCCAATCACTCAAACAAAGGAGAGTATTGCCTACGTACCCTAGATATTCACAGGCAAATTAATTTCTACTTGAACAGGACTAAGGCCGCTCGTAAATCAGACCAGTTATTTTTGACCTATTCTGGACCTAGATTAGGATATGCTATTGCTAAGGTCACATTGGCGAGATGGTTGGAAAGACCTTGTGACCTTCATTTATACACATCATAATATTCCATTGCCTACTACTGTAAAGGCTCATTCGACAAGGTCGGTGGCAACTTCTGCTGCCTTCCATGCCAGAGCTTCTTTACATGACATCTGTGCAGCTGCAACTTGGGCTACGCCTCATACCTTCATCAGTCATTACAAATTGGATTTGGCCTCCAGGGGAAGAGCATCTTTTGGTTCTGTGGTGGTCAGGAATGTCCTTCCATGAGAGCCTCCCAGGAACAGAGGTAGCTTGGGACTCTGTCCGATACGTAGGGAATGAATGAGGACTAACAATATCAGATAAAGAAGTTATGTCTTACCATAACATTCCATCTGTATTATTGATCCTCGTTCAGTCATTACGACCCTCCCTCCTTCCCCCCTCCTGTGGCTTCTAGTGGATCTCACCATCCGGTTCTTTTAGGTCATTTGACCAGAGGTAGCCTCTACCTTCTTTTGACTTGCAAACTCAATTTGAGGTAACAGGGAGAGGGGAATTCTGGGTAAGAGTTTAGCTTGAGAGTTTGTAGCTGACTCGAGCTTGGAAGATGGCCGACTCGGTTCCGAGGTCGGAACCGATACCCATACGTAAGGACTGAACGAGGATCAACAATACAGATGGAACGTTATGGTAAGACATAACTTCTTTTTCCGCCCTCATCACAGCACAACCACTGCTCTTCTTTCATTTTCTAATCTAGTTAACCTTCACAGGAACGATAACAGATATACACCAGCCATTTTCTTGGACCTCTCAAAGGCATTTGACATGGTCTCTCACTCCATTCTGCTAGATTCTCTAGCCTCATTATCTTTCACCCCATCTACCATAGCCTGGTTCATTAGCTACCTATCTGACAGTTAACAATCTGTCCAATGGTAAAGAGCACTATCCCCCCAACTTTCAACTACCATAGGAGTCCCACAAGGCTCTATACTGGGCCCACTTCTGTTTTCTATTTTCACAAACAACCTTAATAGCTCTACCCAGCATGGCACACTTATTCAATATGCAGATGATTCAACCCTGATCTGCACTGCCTCATCTCCCACCATTCTACAGCAATTTACCCAAGAAACTTTTAACTCTGTAGAAAAATGGATCTCAGGTATCCAACTAATCCTAAACCCCAGTAAGATAAAACTACTACTGTTTTCCCCTAACAAATCAAAAGCTGTCCTCTCCTTTTCCATCACCTCTAAAAACGGCACTACCGTCTCCCCTTCTGACCACACCAAACTTCTTGGTATTGAAATTGACAACAGTCTTCACTTTGATATCCACATCTCTCAAACCATCAAATTGGTTCACAAAAAATGGGCGCACTATATAGGCACAAATACTTTCTCTCGCACCAAGCAAGAGTCACCTTTCCCTGAGTCACCTTCTGTCCACACTACTGCACCCAGCACCTATTTTCACTCATATTAGAAAAACTGACCTAAACTGCCTTATGAACAAGCTTTTTTAGCAGCTCACTGGGGTGTCGAGTGGAGCCACCCCACACACACACAGTTGTGGCTAATCCTGATTACCATTGGGAATTTATTGTGCAGATAGATGTTTCAGACCCTGCGCTGGGGCTTTACTCAACTGGGTTTTCTCAAAGGCAGAAAAACATCAAGCAATATTTCTTAGTTGTAGCACAGACTTTAGCCAGGGAAGTATCATATTCAGCTGTGATTTCTGACATTTTAAGGTCTTTCGCCACTCTTTTGTATTCCCTTAAGCCTTGCTGGTTACCTTAGTACTCAAGGATACGTCTCTTCTTATACCTATTCAGAGAGATGGTGGATGCATTCTTAATTTAGTAGCAAGGGGTCTTGCTATCATTTTACCTACTTGCTCTTAGGATTTTACAAAATGTTTGACTCCATTAATTGCTTGTTGCAGCACCAAGGCTGTTAGCATTTGCCTCTGTCTGGTTGACTACCTCATTTATGCACTAACCTGGCAGTCGTGTTGAGACAGCTCTACAATTCACCATGGACTACTTTTAAAACCTAAGGTTTTACTGCAGCATCCCTATGTTAAATCTCACCAAAAAGTGGTATTCCTTGGGTGTTTACTAGAGTCCAGCAATGCGAGGGCCTACTTCCCTCTAGTTTGGGTAGAATTTCTAGCTTTGTACTTCCACTGTATAATTGTAGAAACTGTGGTTACAGCCAGGGAATTCCTGATGGGTATAGTATTCTTGGCCTTCACAGTACTGATGGCTCAACATTACCACACTGAACATGGGGAAATTCCTTTGGTACTAATGAAGTGCCTGGAGCTAACATTTTCAATTCCTGAAAGAGGTAATTCAGATGCCACCTTGTGTTTCTTAAGAACTATACTTGTGGTCCATCTAGGTCCACATTGAATCAAAGGATGCCCTTCAAACAACAGTCCCCACAATCAGACACTGACCACGGATGCTTCAGCCCTATCTTGGAGCGGGACGTATTCAGGAGACCTCAAAGTATGTGCTTGCCTGTCTGTAACAAGCAGCTCAAAAATTCTGCTTTAGGGAAACACTCCCAGAAGCTTGGGCAATGGGTTACTTCCTCAAATGGATGGGTTTGTTTCTATATGCATTCCCTATAATCCCTTTTCTCCCAAAGGTGTTCCAGAAAGCAAGGTTTGGTTCGCCAAAGGTGCTCGTAATAGCACCCTTTTGGTACAGACATCATTGGTTCTCTTTTCTCATTCAGATGTCCAAGATGAAGCTTGAATATGCTTTTGTAAATGGACTTCCTAATTGAAGACACAGTGGACCTGGTATGCTGCAAGATAAAGACAGTGCAGCTGGATGATTGAACTCTCTACTTCTTCAGGCACCAGTTCACTGAGGACATGTTAACTGTATTTAAGGAGACTAGGAAGCCTGCATAAGAAAATGGAAGGGATTTTTCCATCTGACATGGCAGGAAGGATTAAGATCTTAGCACAACACCTGTGTCTATGATTCTGTATTATGTAAGTGAGCTGTTCAGTTTGAGCTTGCTGTACTGTTTAGCCTTTTTAGTCTTTGGAATTATAGAATTCCCCTCCCCTACCAGCATCCCTGCAGCCTATTTAAACTCTTCCTCAAGGGAATCCTTCACCTGAGACCACCTAGATGAACTTTTTATCCTCCTTGGGACTGGAGCTGTGTTCTGGAAAATCTAACTCAGCCCTCTTTTAAATCTGCTGTTTCATCCCCCCACTTCCCAAAAGAAGGTAACATAAAAAACTTCTTTACTACTGCTCATCACTTCAGTTAGGGGATTTCAGAACTACAGGCCCTCATGAAGAGATCCATCTTTATTATTTCAGAAGAATGTGGTCACTGTTAGAGCCAGACCTTATTTGTGTCAGAAGTGGTGGTTCACTGTCACATGTATCAAACTGTCCATCACCCAGAAAAAGGGAGAAAGTTGTGCGTTGACAACTAAGGTCCTTAACATTCAGGAAGGTGGTGAAAACATTTTCAAAGCAGTCAGTTAAGCAATGCGTCCAGAGTTTGCAACTGCTGTTCTGCAGGACCTGATGCATTTCAACCCTACCAATCTCTCTACGCACTAGCCTTTTAAACTTCAAGGTTAGTCACAGAAGTAAAGACTACTGCAGTAGTGATGTATACAAAGATAGAGGTAAAACTGTTAAGAGCTTTCCATAATAGTAGATATTCAGGGAGGTCACTGTTGTGGTACTGTTTCCCTCCCATTATCCACTCTTCTGTTTTGGGCATCCTGGACTGTGGTGAGGTACTTTGTCCCTGTGCAGCTGGCCTGTTCCTGTTACCCCGTCTTAGACTCTTAATCTTCCTTAGGTCTGGAGTGCCTTGGAGAACCTCATTTCTCTAAGTGTTTGATCTAAAATGTGTATGCCTGTCTGTGCTTAGGTAAGATCCTTAGGACCTTACTCAGGATCTAGGAGGCTGAATACCCTGTGGTCATTCTGGGCAAGAAAGTAATAAAACTTTTCTGGCAGATGGGCAGTGTGCCTGCAGAATGGACATCTGTACCTGTGCAACCTGGAAGAGTGAAGCATGCTGAACTGTGTAAGTCAGGCCAGTTGTGGTTTTTGTGACTGAAGTGCCAGTATTAATGCCTACTTCAACTGTGATCTAATTGAACATTTGCTGTTATGTTAATTTCTTATGTACTTGTACTATTCTTCATATGATCTATACAGTGTATCTCATACCACATTTTCTCTCGCACTGGTGCTCACAGCAGCGAAACAGGTCTTAATACTGTGGTACTATACATGCTGTAACAAACAGAAGTTGGCAACTCATTTTAATCTGCTATCAGCACATGCATGACTGCACACTGTTGGACTGCTGAAATGTTTTGTGCAATACTTTGCCTGCTCTTCACCTTTCATGGACCTTTTTTGGCCTCCACCAGCTTTCTCTTGAGTTCTTTTATGGTTGCTCAAGAGAGCTCCTTGGGGATTACCAAGTGTTTTTCCTGATCAAATAATAGTGACCAAGGTCATTGCATAGATTTCATCATCCATAGCTCCCAAATGAGGTCTGTGTTCCACAGTGTTTTTTTTAAGTAGCCATACTAAAGATTGAGGTTGCTAGTCCAGTAAGGATATCCTATACCTCCAAAAATGACCACTGACTACTCAAGTAGTAATACATATTCAATTTCCTCCCTTAGCTACTTAGGCTGCAGACATCCACCTCATCCTCCAACCAGAAAATAATTTGCTAAACTTAGAACTCATGTCAGAGGGCATAGTCTGTACTAAGGATTGCTTTCTAAGAGAGAGAAAAAATCATTCAGGAGGTCTTTGTCTTGATCTCATTTATTTTTACATCTGCAAGCAGTCTCAGCCGGTCATATAGAATATGCTTCACTGCTTCATCTGTTAATTTTCACTGCGTTTTCTACTCCATTTTCATACTTTTTTATGTGTGTATGTGTGGCCTTACTACTCTATTCAAATCAAGTCCATTGTATTACTACAGCAACAGACTACGCTGTAATAGAGTGCAGCACCACAGAGCCTACAATACATTGCAGGTTGCTACTTAACTCATTATGCTATTGTACTTCAAATGCAGAAAAAGAAGTCACATTAAAACTGCTGTCACTAAGCTACAATCCGACATAGAGGCTATATTGTTTTCTTTGACAGTAAGCTAAAATTGCTTCCTCCCCATGTGATCATGGTTATGTAAGGGAGGTTATTGCAGTGATTCTGTATGTCCTATGTTGCATGCCTGGTACTCATAGCGTACACATTTAATTTAAATTAAAATGTATTTTCATAGCATACCCAGACAAAATAAATGTATCTTTAGGAAGCAAATATAGTAATAAATGTTGGAAGTGTTGTTTATAATAATGCATCTGAGGAGTTTAGATCATCTTATAAACTGTAAAGATCAGACTGTTGGTTTGTATCTTTATACCTCCTTGTCTCCCTTACTGTCTTTCTGAGACCCACACTGCATCCTGTCTGATTTTCTGAGTTGCTGCGGCCTCCATCACCTGCTGCCTGTCAGTAACGGGGAGCCTTTTTTTCTTACCATGGGCACTGCTGTTTTTGTAGTAGTCAAAATTTCTTTCCTTTAACAGGGGTGTACATACAATGGTAGCTACTCCTGGACGTCTGATGGATCTGCTGCAGAAGAAGATGGTGAGCTTAGATGTGTGCCGATATCTAGCTCTGGATGAGGCAGACAGGATGATTGACATGGGCTTTGAGGAAGACATCCGTACTATCTTTTCATATTTCAAGGTAGAGTGTTTTGTGGAGTATTTATGTGTCAAATGTCAGTCTTCATTTACAAAAGCAGTTGGAGAAATTGATTGCACATTTTATTTTTGTGGTGAATTTAGAGGTTTACTGTTCTGGAATATTAAAATTATTTGTACATTTTCATACAATTCATCTCGTTACACTTTCATACATTTAATTAATTATGTATGTCCATTAAATCCCTTCAAAGTGCAGGTCAACTCTTCCTGAGCATCAGGTTCAGGAGTTGAAAATAGTCACACCATATTTTCCTCCTCTGTCTAGTATCTTACTAAAAGTTTGAAAATAGAGGTCATATATTTTTTTCTGGAATGTAACGTTTATGGTAAAAAGCCCACTATTTTCCATATAATTTGAATTTAAAGCCAAATATCTGTCTTGCCATCTTGACAGCCGCTGTTTTTAGTTGTAGTTACTTGTAGTCAGAATTTCTAAGCTTCAGACTTGAAGTCTAAAGACAGTCTTTTGTGCACGGCCTCTGGAGTACTTCCCTGGATGGTTAATGGTTAAACTGAACCAGCATGTGCATTTGCAAATACACATCCTAGATTATGTCTGCCAAGGGAAAGATACATTGAATATGCTGGACATGTTTACTTTGTATTGCTGTTTTCATTGGAACAACGATGTTAGTATACATGGGTAAGTTGATTTCTGCATTCCAGGCATTAAACCATAGCTTGGATTCATGCACAATGTGCTTAGTATACAAGATGCAAGTGATATGCAAGATAGGCAAGGATGTCCTGATTCATTCTCCATCCCTATTGTCTGGTAGTGGAGCCCTGCTCTGCTAAACACCAAGAGGCTTAATGATGCATATAAATGCAGTACTGGGGTTGTAGTGGCATTTTGTAATAGTCTGTTGGCATGCTTGTACACTGCACTGCATAATAAATTGCTTAGACCAGCAATTCATAGACATGCATAGTAAGTAATTTCCATGCTAAGTATCTCACAAAATGTTTGCACTCATATCTGTTTAACTGCAAGCACATATACATTTCAGTAGGAGAAAAACTGCACAGGTTAAATCAGAATAGCTTCACCCTACTCAGATTCCTGATTCATGTAGTGTTAATACAGGTTATGCAAGTATAAATGTCCATTTTACTGAGTATGTATTGTGAGTGTATGTGCATGAATACTTACAGAGAGTCTTTGCATGTTTGACTTTTTGGGAATTATTACTGCTATCTGGCATGACCTGTGTCTGCTAATAGTGAAGTTGTGAATACATTGGGTTTGGGTCCTCAATATGAATCCGTCTCCGAGTGTGTATGCATCTATGTGTTTTTTTATGCTTGAATGTATCAAATATTTGTGCAGGGTTTATGACTGTTTGCTGTTAGACAGGGGAAGCTGATTAGTGCAGAACTGCAATCTTCAGCAGGTAGCAGATCTGCTGTAATTAGCCTTCTCTTCCCAGTAGTAGTCTGGCAAGTAAAATATGCAGTGTGTGAGTGCAGAAGAGTGTACTAGTGTGAATGTGTGTGTGTGCTGCCAATTGTTTTGTTTTTAACCCTTCAGGAATTGTGCCATCAGGGAGCTGAGAAAATAGCCTTCCATCACCAAGAGAGAAGAGAGTTTTTTATTCAAGACTGTTCCTAGCTCCAAGAAAGGAGGGCATTTGGAGGCCTATTCTGGATTTATCAGTCCTCAACATCTTAAATCTGCCAAAGTGCAATATGTTATCTCTTCAGTTTCTTATAGCTGTAATCTTTCCACTAGCTTTCCTGGTGACCCTGGACTCAAAATACATATCTTTAATGTTAGCTTTCATACAGACTGTAGAAAAATCTTAAGATTTTGTGCAGTACAATTTCATTTTCAATTTTCTGCTTTGCTCTGGTATATTTTTTTACATCCCCAAGGGTATTTACCAAATTCCTAGCCCCTGTAATACTGTTCTGTAACCTCCAGGGTATCTGTTTTTAGTAGAGGATTTTCTCATTCTGGCTTTTTCAGGATCTCAGATTTACAATGGATATTTTTCTTCACCTTGGGTTCTCCAAAAAGTTGAAAAAAATGTTCAGACTTCCCAGGACTCTGATTTCCCTAAGCATCCACTTGGACACAGTCTCCATGATTGCATTTCTTCCTCAGGTAAAATGCAGTTTCTGATTTCTTTCTTCCAGTGAATTCTTTGTCTAGAATTGACCTCTGCAGGAAAGATATAGAGAGTTGTGCGGTACATGGTGTTAACCTTACAAATGATACTTTTTGCCAGACGCCCCATGAGGAATATTCAGTTCTACCTCAGATCTGCTTGAGCACAGTTCTCCCACCTCCTGACCTTCCTAATTCCTCTCTTGCCCTTTAGTGGGTCAACCAAACATCAGTCTGTCTCAGAGTACCTTTTCTGGTTTTCTCTCCCTATCAAGAATTTTCCATGGACACTTCAGACCTGACTTGGGTAGCATATTCCAAGAACAGAAATGTCCAGGGTGTATAGTTAGAACAAGATAAGAGCAACCACACAAATGTCAAGGAATTGAAAGCCCTGATCCTATCTCTGTAATCATTGCATTATCTTTGGTCTTCATAATACTTCAAATCATAACAGACATTACCACTGTAATGTGGTACATCAACAAAGAACAAAATCTTATTTCTTCTGCAGATTGGCAATGTCAGTCTGGGAGATTACAATCCAGTGCAGTGTCTTTATTCAGGCAGTTTACTTGTTATAGATTAATTCACTGGTGGATTATTTGAGCATATCCAGGGCAGATCTTCATAAATGGGTACTGAACAAAAAGGGCTTCCTGCAAATTCCTCATTAGTTGTTCAACTCCGCAAAATAGACCTCATAACATCCACTCTGAACAGGCAGCTCATACTGTTCTGCTCCAGAGTCCAGTGCCCAAAAGTATGGAGAATGGATGCAATGTCAGTCTGTTGGAAAGGGAAATTCCTATCTGAAGTAGTTAACTTCATTTGGTCTGCAACCTGTGGGATACGGATCCGACCTTGGATCAGAGCCGGCAACTTTACAAAGGTTAGATCCGAGCTCCTAGCTCCTCCCCTTACCCATAATCCCCTGCCAACCCTGACTGACCTCAGATCTAGTTTGCCGCGCTTCTGGTCAGTAGCTAGGTTTTGAGCTCCTGGTTCGTAGGGTCTTCATAGAGTTTGTGAGAAGTTTTAAAACTTTTTTCTGTTACTCTTAAGTGTACGAGTGTGTTGTGGTTAGGTTTCCCCTTGGTTAAATCTTACTAGTTGAATCATTTTAGTTAAATTTACCCTCCCTCCCCTTCGCTGGTTCGTAGTTCTGTGTGTGGTGTGTTTGGGGTCTAGCGAGTGTGTTTTCTTTAAAATGTCTGAGGCCCCAAACCAATCTTTTCTAAGTGCACCGAGTGTGGCCATAAGCTCTCCCCGGCGGATGGCCACACTCGGTGCATCCGGTGCCTTGGGGTTGAACACCTTTCCTCTGGATGCACTATCTGTGCGGCGTTCAACCCCAGGGCACTGAAGAACCGGAGGTCTAAGCTGATCCTGGCGGGACTTTTGCCCCCGGATTCGGCTTCGGCCTCCAGTGCTTCTGTGGCCTCCTCCCAGGCTTCGGTGGTGGCCACACCTGCCTCCCTCCCCCGGAGGGAGAAACACCACAAGCGGCGGGCCGAGGCCTCCGCTTTGGCCCCCCCGGCTAAGCGGGCTTCTCCCTCCACGGCTTCCAGGTCTCCTCCTTCTCAGCTTCGGTCTCCATGCTTCTCACCGGGACCCGAGGAGGAGGCGACCCGATCTCCGTCGAGGTCATCGAGGCGGCACTTCCGGCCAGCCTCGGTGGCCTCGTTGAGATCAACGTGTAGCCTTTCTGAAGCTGATTTGGACCGGGTGATGCGAAGGTTCATCCAGGCCCAAATGCAGATGGGCATGCTTCTGCCCCCCCCCCCTCCGGGGGGGAGCTCAACACCCTTCTTTGCCCAGATAGCTCCTTCTCCGACCCGCTTCCAGGGTTCGGAGCGCTCGGAGCCGGGCAGCATTGGAGCCGGGGGTGGGTCTGCGCCGACAGTGTCTGGTACTTCGGCTCCGACTCTTCCTTCGAGTTTTCCGGATCCGTCCTTGTTGGATCCGAGCTGTCGGAGCCGTGCTCTGAGCTTTGGATCCGAGGGGTATGGTGTGCCTTCGGCTCCGTCCAGGTCGGAGCACACTGGCCCTTCAGATCAGATGGTCTCAGCGCCGACTCCGATCCATCCATCGGATCCGAGTGAGGGTCGGCTCTCGGATCCTAGAGAGAGTGGCTCTCCCTCGGCCTTAGAGGTGGTGGAGAGGGCTCTGTTGAGTTCATCCAGGCCCCTGCTCCCTGCTACGGTTCCATCCCGCACTCCCTCTCGTTTGGGTAGGGCTTCCGTCACCCGGCCACAGGGAGAGCCTGCTTTGATGTCTCAGGTCATTCCCCTGGAACAAGATGTTGCTGGTGAGTCATCCTCAGACAGTCCCCCCGAGGATGTCCCTCACAAGCGGAAGTGTAAGAGGAGGCACGTGGACTCCCCCGAGTCCTTGGCAGAAGACACGGATTTGGATGAGGGGGAAGGCTCCCCAAGGTCACCCCCCCCCCGAGGATGTCTCCTTCGGAGACATCATGGAAATGCTTAGGATAAGAGGGGGGTGGTGTGCCCTCAAGGCTTCCTCGGACGAATCCGTGTTCCTGGAGGCGTTCGAAGCAGACCCATCTACCTCTTGGGTGTCCCCTCCGGCCGACCCCTTAGTGGACCTTATCACCACTAGGGCGTGGAAGGAGCCGGACACTGGGGAGCCAGTCCCCAAACGTCCCGACAAGATCCTGAGCCCTCCGGCAGAGAAATCCCATTGGAGCAAGGGACCCCCCCCCCCGTAGATGCCATGTTGGTGGTGGCAGCCACCAAGAGGGAGTTAGCCCAAGAGAGTCCCTCGGTCCATCCCCCGAGCAAGGAGTCTCGCTCGATGGACCATCTCGGGAAGCGGGTCTTTAGTTCAGCGACCTTCTCTGTAAGGTCCTTGAACTACATGGCACATATCATTCAACTGCAGCGAGACCTTATCAAAGAGTACACTGCATCGCCCCTGGAGTCCATGTCTGGGAAGGACAAACAGTTGTACTCCACTCGCATGGCCACTCTTAGGTCTATATCCAATACCTCTATGCGGCTTTTATCGCATGCTACAGAGGGAGCCGCTAGAGCCAGCGGAGCAGGCCTAGTTTTTTGGCGCCAGGCCTGGCTCCGACATTGTGATTTTGCGGAACCCTTCAAGGCGTCCTTTGCGAATGCCCCCTTCGATGTTTCTGCCCTATTTGGCAAGACGGTTCGCGAGACTTTGGTCCAGAGCGAAAAGGACGGGAAGACGTCGTCTGCCGTCGGAGTCCGCTTCTCTGCTCCCCAGAAATCCTTCTCCAAGAACCAAAAGGGACTGAAGAAGATGTGGTTCTGAAAGTCGCAACAGTCCCAGTCCGCTCCGGACTCCCAGTCCTTCCGTGGCAGAGGAGGACAGGGTGGACGCCGCCCTAGAGGCAGAGGGGGCCCAAAGAACTTTGGGTCCAGAGAAGCCTTCTCTGATTGGCCACGCAGCAACCCTGATGGGTTGCCCGACTGCTCCACTCTGGAGGCAGTCGGGGGGCGTTTCTCGAAGCACCTGGCAGCTTGGGAGTCCATTACAACAGACCGCTGGGTGCTTCGTATCATATCCAGAGGATAAAGAATTCCCTTTTCCTACATTCCCGACACCCCCGAACACCTCCCCGACGTTCCACCCAATCAGAGGGAGGCAGCGTTTACGGAAATTTGGCTGCTTTTAGAAAAAGGAGCCATCCAGCACGTTCCCCCAGGCCAGTCAGGATCGGGTTACTACTCAAGGATGTCCTTCAAGGATGCATCTGCAATCCTTACATATGGGTTGTCCTGCCTCAGGCAGCCCTTCGGTCGGCCGGATTCCAAAGTCTGGGTCCGGCGTTGGCTGATGTCGCCCTTTTCCCCGACATCAGAGCGCCTGGGGTATAAAAGTGTCAGCCGACGCCATCTTCCTCAGTCTTTCTTGCCGCGAGGTGCTCGAAGCAGAAGCAGTTCGCAAGTGCCGGTCGGCCAGCTCCTGTGATTTCAGCTACCGAAGTCTTCAAAAAAGCTAAGTACCCCATTGGGGACTCTTTTTTGCCTCAGCCGATGTCAGATCAAATGGTTAAAGTTAATAATTGTTTATCTTGTGGGAAACAAATACCTCATAAGGATTTCCACTCTTACTGCTTACCCTGCCTAGGCCCAGACCACGACGTCTCGGCCTGTTCAGCCTGTGCTTCCTTCAATAAACGCACTCTTAGGCGTCGGGCAGAGTTTGCAGAGGAATTTTTTTGGGAAAATTTCTGTTATATTATGCCGTTGGAGCTTCCGACAGCTCATTTACCCAAAAAACGAAAGGATAAGGACCGACACACGCGGTCCGCGGTTTCGGCCGACTCCACGCCTAGGCCTACCGCGAGTGTCTCGGTCTGTACTGAAGCTGAATCTCTACCGCTTCCGACTGACGACACTGCACAGCCGGTAACTTCGGTACCGGAGGCCATCACTGGGTTGGTCATAGAATTTCCGTCTGAAACCGGTGCTCAGGAAATATCCGACACCATTTCTGTTGATAAAACTACTCCAGCACGTGGGGCAGCCAGGCCTCCTGTATCCATGTCCATTAAGGCCTTTACATGGGCTAAAGCTGCTAAACAGCCAAAATCTCTCCCTCCCAAGGCTATTCCTCAGGGATCCACTACCAGTTCACAAATTTTAAGTTTGGCTGAAGACCTTATTTCCTTAATCAGGGGCTCTCAGCCACATCCAGACAGGGGCTCTCAACCACCTCCAGGCAAAAGGCCCAGGGTTGAGCAGACAGATCCCCAGTCTTCTGATGAGGCCTCAGATGACTCTGCCCTTTCAGACTACCAGGAGGAGGCCCTTCCGGCCTACGAGGATTCTGATGCAGAGGAATCTATTCCCTCGGCCTCCCCCCCTGAAGAGTTTTCCTTTGGGGAGACCCTTCACTCCATGAGAGAGCATTTCAAATGGCAAGGCCAGGAATTCTCTGATTCCAGGAAGAGGTTAAGGATTTTTTTACATTTACCTCAGCATAGACCTTTGGCTATTCCTCCTGTTTTAAATGTTATAGAAGATGTGTACTCTGAGTCTAGTATTTCCCCTGACTCCCTTCCTCCGGCTCCTGTCAAACCTGACAGGTACTACGGGGTCCCGGACTCACATCTATACCTCTACAAGGGCCACTCTGCTGACCCAGAAACTATTTCCCAGGGCCCTAAAGGGGTTACAACCACCACTGCTAAGAATCCATTTCCTTCTGAAAGGGAATCCAGGGCTTTAGAGAGATGGGGTAAAAAAGTGTATACTTCTTCCACTCTTTCTATGAGAGCATTAAATTGTCAATTCCATATGATACAGTATCAAGAGTATCTGTTAGATGAATTGCATAAAAAACTATCCTCGCCTGAACCCCTAGACAAAAGGCGCTTCAGGATCTGGTGCATAACTCTCAGCAGGTTAGCAACCATTTCTTACAGTGTGGTTATGATGCATTGGAAGCTTCATGTAGGTCAGCAATGACAGGTGCAGTCATACGTAGACATGCTTGGCTGAAGGAACAAACACTGCGAGATCTTGTTAAAGCAAAGCTTCTGGATGCACCACTGGAAAAACAAAAGTTATTTGGTTCCACGGCTCAAGCAGTCTTAAAGAAATTTGAGGAAAAGGCTAAATCAGTACAAACAGTCAAAGATTTTCTCCAGGTCCAACCACCAAGATTCAGCAGAAATTGGCCTTCTAAGAATTGGTCCTTTCCAGACACAGACAGATTTCAAAGAGGCAAAAACAGGCGTGCCAGAGGTAGAGGGCAAGCTCGAGGCTCCTACAGAGGACGTCAGTGGCAGCCTCCTAACCAGAGAGGTAGTGCAGGACCTACAACTACTGCGCAAGGACAAACTCAATGACTTGGCTTTGACTCCACCAACCAGGGCTCAGTTGGAAGCACCTTTGGGCGGAAAGCTATCTTTATTCCCAGAAAATTGGCACAGTATTACAAAGGACAAATGGATACTGCAAATAATAGACAAAGGATACAGATTCCATTTTCATACATTACCAAAAGGACAAGGCATGCCAAACCTGCCACCAAATCAAAGGGCAGAGGCTTTCAAGCAAATTTCCAAACTACTACAAATGAAGGCAATAGAAAAGGTTCCTTACACAGAACAAGGCCAATGATTTTATTCCAGACTATTCCTTGTTCCAAGAAGAGAAAAGCAATGGAGGCCTATTCTGGACTTGTCCGCACTGAATACTTATCTCATCGTGCCAAAATTCAAAATGCTGACCTTACAGCAACTCCTTCCCATGCTGGGCAAGGGGTCCTGGCTGGTAACTCTAGACCTCAAGGAGGCATACCTGCATGTCCCTATCAGACAAAGTTGCAGAAGACACCTCAGATTTCTTGCAGGTTCAGAGCATTATCAATTCTCAGCATTGCCCTTTGGCTTATCTACTGCGCCCAGAGTATTCACGAAATGCCTGGCATCAGTAATTGCACATTGCAGACTTCAGGGGATTCAAATATACCCATACCTGGACGACTGCCTTATACAAGCGGACAGCCAACAAACATTGGTAAAACACTTGAACTGTGCCATCCGCCTACTACAGGCCTTGGGATACACAGTCAACATTCAGAAATCAAGACTTGTTCCATCCCAACGAATAATTTTTCTGGGTGCAAAGCTGGATACAAACACCCAAATGGCTTTTCTCACAGAAGAAAAACAAGAACAATTACCAGATTATTTCAGAAATCTGACAACACAAACCCAGCTGACTGCAAGGAAAATCCTGCAGGCCCTGGGTTTCATGGCATCTTGCATTCTTCTGATTCCACAAGCAAGGCTGCATATGAGGAAACTACAATGGTACCTAAGGAGTCTATGGTCTCAATGCAGTCACAGCCTAGAAGCTTTGATCCCCCTCATTCCATGCCTTCAAAAGGAATTTCTGTGGTGGGCACAAGCAAAGCCAGTCAAACATGGGTCTGCCTTTCAGCAAGCCACATATCAGCCAAACCATTACAACGGACGCCTCAGACCATGGATGGGGAGCGCACATGAAGGGCAGATGTATTCAAGGGCAATGGACACAAAAGGAATTGCGCCTGCACATCAACCAAAAGGAAATGCTGGCAGTGATACATTCAATCGAGGCCTTCGAACATTTCCTGCATCAAGGTCACCTGCTAATAAAGACAGACAATACCACAGTTATGTGGTACATAAACAAGCAAGGAGGTACCCATTCCTACCCTCTTTGCAGGCTGGCAATGAATCTTTGGGAACTTTCCCTAAAACTCAATATAGAGCTGCATTCCCAGTTCGTACCAGGAAAGGACAATGTACTGGCGGACAGCCTAAGCAGAAACACCATGGATCCACACGAATGGATGTTGCATCCAGACATTTTTCTTCAGATAGCACAATCATGAGGAAGGCCGGACATAGATCTTTTTGCCTCCCCCCACAACCATCAACTGAAGAAATTCTGTACAAGGACATACCATCCTCAAGCATGGAAAGTGGACGCCCTATCCTTCAGCTGGAATGCTCTAACAGTATATGCATTCCCACCTCTTCCGTTAATGACCAAGGTCTTACTGAAGATCAGGACAGAGCAACCAAAAGTGATTCTGATAGCTCCGGACTGGCCAAGACAACACTGGTACCCACTGTTAAAGAGCATGTCACGCACGAAACCGTGGCCTCTACCACAATGGCCACTTCTTCTGACACAGCACAATTACAAAACTCTGCACTCCAGCCTAAAAACCTTGCAGCTGACAGCCTGGAAAATACCTTGACTTCTCGCCAGGATAAACTATCCAAGAGGGTAAAGGATATCATCATGGAAGCTCGGCCTTCCACAAGAAAGGCATATTCAGCAAAATGGAAAAGATTTCGAACCTGGAGCACCGGAAAGGGTCAGGATCCGACAGTGATGAGCATTCCACATATCCTTGAATACTTGGCTGAAATGCTCCATAATGGCCTTTCTTATTCGTCCATAAAAATTCATGCTTCAGCTATTTCAGCAGAGTACAACACTGATCCACCTGTATTTTCTCATCCTCTGCTAAGGCAGTTTCTAAGAGGGATAAAAAACATCAACCCTCCAAGGAAACCACCAGTGCCTACATGGGACCTTAACTTCATGTTGGAAAAATTAACTCTACCTCCTTTTGAACCAGCAGCATCTTCAGAACTACAATTCCTGTCTTGGAAGACTGCCTTCCTTCTGGCCATAACCTCAGCAAGAAGAGTATCTGAGTTACAGGCCCTCATGGCAGTACAACCATTTCTCATTTTCCATCAGGACAGAGTCTCTTTGAGAACCAATCCTTCATTCATGCCAAAGGTGGTATCCAGGGTCTCACTGAACCAAGCTATCCACCTGCCTACTTTCTTTCCAAATCCACAAAATAAAGGAGAGAAACTTCTGCATACCCTGGACATTCACAGACAGTTGCGGTACTACTTGGACAGAACTAAGACTTACAGAAAAACTGACCAACTGTTTGTAGCATATGCTGCTGGTGTACAAGGAAAAGCAATTTCCAAACAAACAATTTCAAAATGGATAGGAAATTGCATTAGATTCTGTTACTCTTTTCATGGAAAAGCTGTGCCAGCTAACATCAGACCTCATTCCACCAGAGCAACAGCCACCTCCACAGCCTTAAGAGGGGTGGCTACAAAGGACATTTTAGAAGCTGCTACATGGAGCTCTGTGCATACATTTTCCAAGCATTACAACTTGCCTTTATATTCCAGAGCCAGAGCAGGCTTTGCTACTGCAGTCCTGCAGGGCATGTTAGCTACACCATCCTTTTCTTAGGTCCTACCACCCCCAGCTTGGCTATGGTATTCTACCCATATGTAAGGACTGCAGATGCATCCTTGAAGGACATAGTATAGTTTTGTACCTACCATAAATGTAGATGTCCGATAGGTATGCATCTGCAGTCAGGTTTTCCCTCCCTCCTACCCCTCTGTGGTATTCTTTGGGTACCTATCCCTCATTTTAGCTAGCTGGGGTTATCTTTTATGGTGTATTTGTTTTTTATTGCTGTGCATGATTGGAATTTATTAATTTCTCCAAAATTTAGCCTTCTTTAGAGGGCACCTGGCATCTGGGGCAAGAAAAACTGAGGAAGATGGCGTCGGCTGATGCTTTTATACCCCAGGCGCTCTGACGTCGGGGAAAAGGGCGACATCAGCCGACGCCGGACCCAGACTTTGGAATCCGGCCGACCGAAGGGCTGCCTGAGGCAGGACAACCCATATGTAAGGACTGCAGATGCATACCTATCGGACATCTACATTTATGGTAGGTACAAAACTGTACTTTCTTTTTGGTGCCAAAAAAGACGGGGGACCTAAGGCCCATCCTCGATCTTTCCCTACTAAATCTGTCAGTAACCAAAGAAAAGTTCCGGATGGTCACTCTTCAATCTATTCTTCCCCTCTTTCGGGAGAATGACTGGATGTGCTCCATAGACCTCAAGGATGTGTACTACCACATATTGATGGACAAATGGTCCAGGAGGTTTCTCCACTTCCGGCTGGGAGCCAGTCATTATCAATTCAGGGTCCTCCCCTTTGGTCTCACCTCAGCCCCCAGGGTGTTCACCAAGGTATTAGCAGTGATAGCGGCCCACCTGAGTCTCCAGGGAATGCAGGTATTCCCGTACCTGGACGACTGGCTCCTCACCGCCCCGACAAGGCATCTACTATGCTTAGCCAGGGACTACTTTCTCAACCTTGCTCTGCAATTAGGGATCACTATAAACTCGGACAAGTCCTTTCTCACCCCAACTCATGTGATAGATTTTATTGGGGCCAGACTGGACACCAACAGGCAACTAGTCTTCTTAACTCCCGACCGGTTGCACACCTTGAGGGCACATGTGCGGGCCATCTTTCAATCTTCAAAACCTCCGGCGGGATTGGTTCTGAGGGCCCTGGGGTCCATGGCAGCCGCTATAAACCTTCTTCCCATGGCGCGTCTGAACATGAGGATTTTACAGTGGACTCTCCAAGTCCAATGGTCCCTTCATAAATACCCCTTGAGTCACCCCATTTCTCTCAGCAGGGCCTGCAAGAGGGCTCTCGTTTGGTGGCTTCAATTGCCGGACCTCCAGGCGGGACACCCCTTTGCCACGGCCCCCCTTCTCGCCACGGTGATCACGGACGCCTCTCGTCTTGGGTGGGGGGGCATTATTCGAGCAGGACGGTCCAAGGCATGTGGAACGATTCGGAGACCTTATTGCACATAAATGTTCTAGAGATGAGGGCAGTGCTGTTGTCATTGCAAGCACTTCAGAGCCTTCTGCCTGTAGGAACAATTGCAATCCAGACAGACAGTATGACTGCGGTATGGTATATCAACAAACAAGGGGGATCCAGGTCTTACCCACTCTGTCGAGAAGCCATGAGAGTGTGGGAATGGGCGATCTCCACCAACCGCTTTCTCATTGCAAAGCACATTCTGGGATGGACCAACATCCTGGCGGATAGACTGAGTCACACCATCCTTTCACCTTATGAGTGGACCCTCAATCCTCGAGTAGTGAGTCAAATTTTTGCCGTTTGGGGGCAGCCCTGTTGCGATCTTTTCGCATCTCCCTCAAACACGAAATGCAACAATTACTTCACTCTCATTCCCCCTGCCGGGGAAGCCCCGAGGGACGCCTTGGTGCATGCTTGGCAACCCGGTCTTCTCTATGCCTACCCTCCTCTTCCTCTCATGCTGAAACTTCTTAAGCCAGTCGGTTGGGGAGCAGGATGATCCTGATTGCCCCATTCTGGCCTCGCCAAGCTTGGTTCCCTTACCTCTGGTCTCATCAAGTGAATCCGCCCTGGATTCTAGATCCCCTTCCGGATCTAATCTCCCACCCCCAGGGGCTTCCACTTCCCGACCTGGCCAGCCTCAAGCTTACGGCTTGGCTGCTCCAGTTCCACTTGTAGCTAGGACTCCCGGTATCTCTTCTCCAGTTAAAACTATCCTAGTAGCAGCGCACAAGCCCTCTACTAGGCAGGTCTATGGTAGTAAATGGAAGCGTTTCTCTATCTGGGAAGAATGCCATAATTTGGACCCTTTTACAGCCCCCTTGCCTGCAGTGCTGGACTTTTTTTCAGGTCTTTTTAATGACGGAGCTAGTTGTTCTACGGTTAAGGTTCAGTTAGCAGCTATCTCTCATTACCACGTAGGTACTGAAATGGGCCCTTTGATTACTGCAAAATTGTGCAAAACGTTCCTAAAGGGCACCTTTCTTAGACCTCCAATAAAGGAAGCGGTACCTCCATGGGATTTGACCTTGGTATTACAAGCCCTGACAGCCCCTTCCTTCGAACCGGCGTCTTCAGTAGACCTCAAATTTTTGTCTTGGAAAACAGCCTTTCTTTTGGCCATTACTTCAGCCAGAAGAGTATCTGAATTGCAAGCTCTTTCTGTGAAACCCCCATACTTAGCCTTTCACAATGATAGGGTTTACCTCGGGACCAATCCCTCCTTCCTCCCGAAGGTAGTTTCTGAATCTAATATTAACCAATCTATCAATTTGCCAGTCTTCTTTCCTAACTACCAGAACAAAGGGGAGTACAAATTGCATTCTTTGGACGTACACAGACAACTTCGATTTTACATTCATAGGACATCTGGTCATAGACAATCCGACCAGTTGTTCGTCTCCTTTGCCAAATTTAATCTAGGTAAACCAGTCTCGAAGCTTTCCTTATTGAGATGGATTTCACAGTGTATCATTACAGCATATCAAAAGTCCGGCAGGCCTGCACCTCAAGGAGTTCGTGCCCATTCAACTAGGGCTATGGCTACATCTGCTGCCTTTAAGTCCAGGGTTTCTCTGTTCAGCAGCCACTTGGGCCTCATCTCATACCTTCATCAATCATTATAAATTGGACATTACCTCCAGAGGGAGAACTTCTTTTGGCTCCGCAGTGCTCTGAAATATCCTTCCATGAAGGCCGCCCAAGGTTTAGGTAGCTGAGGACTCTGTCCCACAGGTTGCAGATCAAATGAAGTTAACTACTTCAGATTAAGAAGTTATGTACTCACTATAACGTTCCATCTGAGTAGGTAAACTTCATTTGTCTGCAACCGTTCCCCCCCTCCGGCCCCCTGACCTTCAGATGTGTTTCATGTCATATAGTGATGTACTATTCTGATAATGTAGTTAGTTATCCACTGTAGTGCTTGCGGGCAAACTTGATCTGAGGTCAGTCAGGGTTGTCAGGGGATTATGGGTAAGGGGAGGAGCTAGGAGCTCGGATCTAAGCTTTGTAAAGTTGCCGTCTCGGATCCGAATCCCACAGGTTGCAGACAAATGAAGTTTACCTACTCAGATGGAACGTTATGGTGAGTACATAACTTCTTATTATGCATTTCCTTTCTTTTCCCCTGATTCTAAAGTTTCTTCTCATAATCAAGCACAATCCAAGGATGCTGTTGGTGATCCCCTTTTGTCCCATTGGCTCTCCCTTCTTTTTCATATGGCCAAGGGCAGTCATCACAAGTTGCCTCACAAGATGGACTTGTTCACACAGCACAAGGGCTCTTCTTCATCAGATCTTACAAAACTCTAATCTTTCCAGTTTTGATGATAGAATTTAATACTATTTAGGCAGAAGGCTAGAAAACCAACAAGAAAATCTGACATTTCAAAGTTATAATAGTTTTTTGTGTGCAGAACAAAAGCTGGTATTTTAACAAACTGGATATTCCTGCTCTTCTTTCCTATCTGTGTGAGCTGCTCTGTTCTGGACTGGCATATTAAGTATTCTATAAAAGCATATTTGTCAGTCATATCTGCCTATTTACCAACAGATCTGTCTCTGTCAGCGCATTTGATATCACAAGTTTTTGGAAGGCATTCTTCTCATCAAGCCACAAAGAGAATCTGTCCCTCCTCCTTGGGACCTGAATTATGTTTTTGAGAAGTTAATCATTTCTTCCTTTGAACCTGCCTCTTACACCTTTTTAAAATTTTGTACTTGTTGGTGGCTCTCACTTAGGCAAAGAGAGTCTCAAAGGTGCAGGCCCTTATGGCTTCTCTTCTTTTCCTAATTTTTCACAAGGACAGGGTATTCTTTGGAACTAATCCTCCTTTTAGGGACTTACAAGATGGTAGCACATTGATCAGCAATTCGCCCATTGTGAAAACAGAAATATTGGAAAACAGCCAGCAAAAGCCAATTATTTAGGTAAAATACATTTACTGGCTAGCTGCTACACTTCTGGATGTTGGCAAAGAAAAAAATTTATTTTTATATCTGATGTTGTCCTTTTCATTTCTCCTCACTAATGGGTCTTGGATTGGTTATCTGATCCTATTTGGCTGCTTTCCAAGACTTAGGATCCGAGTCTTGAACTCCACACGCTGCCCATAATGCACCATACCTTCCTCAATTCCTCAGGTCTTGTTTACTGCACATTGTGTCCAGACGTGGTTCCAGTCCCAAGCTAATGGTATTGGTCAGATAAGTGAAAACGTTGTTGACAGTTGTTTGTGGCCAATTATTATTATTGTTATTACTATTGACTTTTTCTTCTGTTTTTACCACCCTCCTTACAGTTAACAAAGTGTCAGGGACCTTAGACTTCTCCTTCTGCTGCTTCTTTCTTCCTTCATGCTGTTGGCATGTTCATAAAAAAAAATAATAATAAAAACAGTTTTTTCTAGTTAAGGTTTGTTGTTAAGGGGTTCTTGGTAATTCATTTCAATAGCTGTTGTTATTCCTTTGGTAACTGTCTTCTGGTTTGTCTTTTGTGTATTGGTGTGTTTAGTGAGTTATGCTGGACAAGCCAACTGGGCTCATGAGATGCACTTCTTGTGGTCATACGATCCCTAAATTGGATGCCCACAAAAAGTACTTCTATTGCCTAGGCCCAGAACATTTGGATGTAGTGTGTGGTGTGTGCTGCGTTTAAGCCCCAAGCATTAGCTGACCGCCAAAACAATCTCATTTTAAAGGGCTTATTGCATACGTCCTCCAGTTCTGGGGCTCAAACCCCCCCCAAGCATGTTGGCTTCAAAAATGCTCCTTCTCAGCTTCCTTTGGGGTTGGAGCATGCCAGAAATAAGGCTAATATCAGGGATCAGTCAAAATCTTATCTGAAGACTTCTTTGGCTCAGTCAGTTCAGACTCCTGAGGTCTTGAGGAAAGTGTCTGATCCGAAAGATCTCTTGGATCCATGTTTCTCAGCTCCGAGGACCTCTAAGACCTCAGATCCTGTTATCATTAGAGGATTCCCCTGTTCCCGGTACCACCTCCTCAGATCCCAGGGCTTCAGATCAGGTGGTTAGGAGCCCGACATCGGCCTTCCAGGTGGAACTGGTATCCCCAGGTCTTCCCTCAAAAGTCCTTCGAACCTCTGCCAAATCAAGATATGCATCCTCAGCTTCCTCCAGGTCTTCCCAAAGCTTCACTGAGGCCAACATGGACAGAATGAGGTAGAAGTTCTTTGGGGAGCAGATTCAGATGGGGGTATTGCCATCTCCATCCTATCTGTGATCTGTGAGTGCTCCTCCTCCTTCCATACAGACTCTTTTTCCAATCGTGACCCCTGGTTTCAGAATCCCAGTAGCCTGGGTACCCAAGAGAGTCTGTGTCTGATCTGAGGAAGCTTCATTGACTCCGATAGTATCCCTGTCTAGCACACTGCTCCATTTTTGTTGGCTCAGAGCAGGTCCTGGATCGGAGATGTCATTGCAAACTCTAGGAGGTTGACTTCAGTTCTGACTTTGACAGATCTGTCGCTTCTGCTTGGGGCTTCGGCCTTCAACAGCTCCAGTCCAGTTCCTTTGGAAGAGGCCACTGATTCTGTGGGTGGTTCTGCTCTCTCCCCTCTGGTAACTTCAGTTCTGAGGGAGAGAGAGGGGTGCTTCCCCAGGCCCATCGACCTTCCTGGTTGCAGAAAAGGGCTTTCTCTAGATTTAGAAAATTGACTCTTCACACCCAGGATCTACCCCCTTCCTTCATTGGATCTGAGCACAGAGCCTGTCATTCCTGTCTTAGGTCAACCTGTCCTGAGGGGCCTCCAGATTACTTCCCCCTCAGGAAGTCCCTCCATCTTCTGATACCTTCCCAGAATACCACATGGAGGAGGTCCCTTGAAAGAAGCAGTGTAAAAGGAGGCACATAGTCTCCCCTATGGAGTCCCTCACAGAAGATGCAGATTTCTATGAAGAAGGATCTACCTGATCACATCCTGTGGATGCAAACTTTGGAGATATCCTAGAACGCCGGTAGAAAGGTGGATGGTCTGCCTAACTTCCTTCTGAGGAATCTGTGTTCCTGAAGGCTTTCACAACGGGCCCATCTATGTCCTGGGTGACTCGCCAGAGGATGACCTGATTGACCTAGTCTCCTGCTGGGCCTGGAAGGAGCCGGACATGGTCATGCCTATCCCCAAGTGCTCCAATAGGTTCCAGAGTCTGCCACTGGATTGTATGCATTGGAGAAAAGGCTTTTCTGTAGATGCCATTGTCATTGCAGCAGCCAGTAAAAAGGAGCTATCGGAGCAGTGCTCCACTGTCCATCTGCCTAACAAGGAGTCTAGAGTGTTGGACAGGCTTGGAAATCAAGTTTACATCTCCGCTACCTTCTCACTGAGGTTGTTGAACTGCTTGACGCACTTCACCCATCTACAAAGAGACCTGGTTAAGGAATTATCCAGTTCTCTTGCAGAGACCATTTTGGAGGAGGACCTGAAAAAGTTTTCTCCCCAACTGGCTACACTTTTTTCCCTCCCTAATTCCTCAATGAGGTTGATTTCAAGTCCATCAGAAGGCACCACTTGAGCAGCCTATACAGGCATAGCCATCAGGAGACATGTCTGGATACAGGTTTATGACTTTGCGGAACCCTTTAAGGCGTCATTCATTAATGCTCCCTTTGATAGGTCCTCCTTGTTTGGACCATCTGTGAAAGACACACCAACCCACAGCGAGCAAGAAGGAAAGACCTTGTCTGCCATGGGGATCAAGTTTTCTTATCCTCAGAGGACCTTCTTCAGGAACCAACGAGAAGTTAATAAAACTTGGTTCAGGAAGTCGCAAGGCTGTTTCCAGGACCCACTTGGGGATACATTCTCCAGAGGCAGAGGGGGAGGTTTCAGTGGTAAACTCTGCCACAGAGGCAGGGAGGATTTGCAGAATCAGGGCTCGAGGGTATCCTTCCCTGATAGGCCCTTGCAGCGCTCCTGAAGATCTGCCCGACTGCTAACCTCTGGAGGCAGTCAGGGGTCACCTATCCCTGCACCTAGATGCCTGGCCAAATATAACAAACAATTCCTGGGTGCTAAATATTATATCCTGAGACTGTTACATTACCTTTTCCCTAACTCCTCTAGGTCCAAGGAAGAGACTCCCCGATGTTCCACCCAGTCAGCGGGAGAATGCACTACGAGAAGTTCAAAGACTTCTAAAGAAAAGGTCATTCAAGACGGACTGATCATACAAAGAGGATTATGAAGTTATTCTTGCTTCTTTTTAGTGCCAAAAAAGACAGGGGACCTGAGATCTATTCTGGATCTGGATCTCAGCAACTTGAATCATTTCATCAAGACGTCAAAGTTCCAAATGGTTACAGTTCAGTCCATCCTGGCACTTTTACTCAAAGACAATTGGATGTGCTCCGTGGATCTTCAGAATGCGTATTATCATATCAAAGATCAGCAGGTGCTCCAGAAGTTATTTCCACTTTCGGCTGGGGGCCAAACATTACCCGTTCAGGGCATTGCCCTTTGAACTCGCCACAGCCCCCTGGGTGTTTACCAAATGTTTGGCAGTCATATCTGCTCACCTGAGACTGAAGGGATTCCAGGTGTTTCAATATCTAGACAACTGGCTCCTTACTGCACCGACAAGGCATCTTCTGATACAATCAAGGGACTGTCTAGTGAGAATCTTCAACCCATTGCGATCAACCTAGCAAAATCGAACTTGACACCTGTTCAAAACTTGAGTTTATAGGACACAACTGGATTTAATACCACCAGTAGCCTCCTTGCCAAATACACTGCATTATATCTCTGCGACAATATATTCAAGATGTACTAGATTTTTCTCAACTACTGGCCAAGTTGGTTTAAGGATTCTAGGGTCAATGGCAGCTATTGTTCTAGTCCCCCTTAGCAAGGTTCTTTATAAGAGTTCTCCAGTGGACCATAGTGGTTCAGTGGTTCATTGTTTGTTACCCACTGTCTATTGCTATAAAACTGTCTCAGATTTGCTGGACTTATCTATAGTGGTGGCTGGAGTCACATGACCTTTCCCTGGGCAGACCCTTCTCTCTTCCCCTGCCATAGCCACAGTGACCACAGATGCTTCCCGGTCTGGGTGGGGAGACACTTCCTAGGGAAGATGGCCCAAGGCATGTGGTTACCTGCAGAGACCAAACTGTATATCAGTGTCCTAAAGATGAGAGCAGTCCTCCTTTGCAAGCCTTCCAGAATGTTCTCCCTCTGGGCATGATTGAGATTCACACAGACAGCATGCAAGTCTGGTTCATCAACAAACAGAGGAACTCATTCTTACCCATTGTGTAGGGAGGCCATGAGAGTTTGGGAATGGTGATATCTTCAGACAGTTTTCTGATTGCAACACAAATTTCAGGGGTAATCAGCATTCTAGCAGACATGACTCCTTCATGCATGACCATTTCACCCCTCCTTTTCTCAACATCAACAGCATCTATTTTTCTTTTTCTTAGCACTCTTTTTCAAGAAGGAGCTAGTTTCTCCACCATCAAACTCCAGCTGGCTGCCATATCCAGTTTTTATGCCGGGAAGAGAAATGCATCCCTTTTCTCTTCCACACTATGTAAGGCTTTCATGAAGGGAGTGTTTTGTCTCAGACCTCCAATAAAAGATCCTTCTTCCCCCTTCGGATCTCACGGTGGTACTGCATGGCCTTACCCAGAAGCCTTTTGAACTGGCAGATTCTTGTGACATGAAACTTCTTTCTTGGAAAACCATCTTAGTAGCTGTTACTTCTGCTAAGAGAATATCGGAGCTTCAAGCTTTGTTAGCCAAACCTCCTTACATCATTTTACACAAAGATAGAGTATCGTTAAGACGAAATGCTTCTTTCATGTCTAAGGTGGTAAGGTGATCTAACATTAAACAATCAGTTCAGTTGCCAATTTTCTTCCTCAACTTTTTGAATAAAGGTGAATACCATTTGCATCTCCTAGATGTTCACAGGCAGTTACGTTTCTGCTTCCACAGAACAAAGAGTCAATAGGAAGTCTGATCAGCTGTTTGTCTCCTTCTCAGCAAGCCAGTCAGGACAGGCAGTTTTGAAAATCACTTTAGCTAAATGGATAACGGACTGCATTTCATTCATTTACTCTGAAAAAGGTGTAGACTTGCCCCAATCTCCCAAGGCTCTTTCCACTGGGGGTATATGGCTACTTCATTCACTTTCTCCTCCAGAGCCTCTATTAGTAAAGTTTTTGCTGCAGCCACTTCGTCTAAGACTTGTACCTTTGTTGCACATTATAAGTTGGATATTGTTTCTAAGAGCAGGGCTTCCATTGACTCGACCTTGCTCCGGCACATCCATCCTTAAGAGAAATCCAGAGATTACTTAGCTTGGGCTGAGACCCCTTATTGAGGAGGAATGAAAAGGACAAACATTGGCATAGTGGTTAAGGTATTTGCTTTACAGACTCGAGGTGCAGGATTTGATTCTCACATGGGTTAATTGGCTAGGCTTAAAATGACCCACAAAAGCAGTTAGCCTAATACTAATCTGTGAAGTGCTTGGAAGAATTAGGAACCCTTGGGTTCCAGTTTTGAGCCTCAAATACTTTTTTATCTGTAGTTGTAGCAGCTTCTTTTAGTTATAGGGCAGCAAACTGTCTGGGGAGGTGAGGAAGGTATGGTGCAATGTTAAGTTATCTGTCTCGCCTTCATTCTTGCTGTTTGGGATCAGAGCCGATCCTCTGCTCCGACTCTGCCATCTTCAATAGCTCGAGAGCTGTTTACTGGCTCGAGGCTACCCCTTATCCCATGATGCCTAGCAATAGCTATCCAGATCTCGTTTGCCGCTTCAGCTGTGAGGTGTGTCATTTTCTGGCTCAGGCTTGTATTTTCAAATTTTCAAAATTTTTGTGTAGAAATATATCCTTCTACTTCTTAAAACTATTTGATAATTACCTTTTCTTAGTTTTATTTACTGGTGTTTGTTGTTGAGTACCTTTTAGTCCTTTTTAGACTCGTTTAAGTTAGAGAGTTCTCCCCTCCCCAAGGAAGCCGTTTAACTTAGAGGCTCTCCTTTCCACTGTTTTTTGCTATCTTTAAAAAACAAAACAAAAAAAACAGTTTGTTTTATATATTTTTACATAGTCTGTTGTACTGTGACTAGAGTAAATTTTTTTTCTATCTGTGTTTCTCTTCTGGTGCTTGTTTTTTTGTGGTTGATATGTCTAAAGAAGCTAAAGTATCTGGATTTAAAAAGTGTGACTCGTGCTGTCAGAAAATGTCTCTGACAGACGGGCACACTAGCTGCGTTTATTGTTTGGGCGCTGTTCACCTGCAGGACTCTTGTTCTATCTGTCATGCCTTTAATCCAAGAGTCCTGCAGGAACGGAAGAACAAATTGATCCTTAGGGGTCTATTAATACCTCAGGATTCACCGGCAAAGAGTTCACAACCAGTGAAATCCCCAAAATCCTCTAAACTGTCAGCTCCACCTTCGGAGCCGACCCCAGTACAGGATTTACAGAGTATGTCGTTTCCGGCTGGCACCGACAAGACGACCCCCTCTGTCGGCTCCAACAAGACAACCCCTCTGTCGGCTCCATCGGATGTTTCGGAGCTATAAAAAGCTGAGGTCCCCCTCGTTAAGAGTCAGTTCATTCGGCTCCTGTCTCTCCATTATTGCAAAGTGAACGTAGCCACCGTTCTTCACACTCCTCTCGACCCTCTAGGCTGTCTGATCACGATGTGGGGAGAGTAGTGAGTAGGTTGCTAGAATCACAGGCACTAGCTAAAATGTTGTCTAGTCCTCCTCAACAGGTATAGTCTCCATCCACCTCCCTTTCTGTTCCTCCTCCGACTCCATTGAGCTCTGAGCCAGAGTTCGTTGGGGTTCGAGTAGTGTAACCGTCTGCTCCGATAACCATATCTCCTTCGGTTCCGACGTTGCCTCCAATTACCTCAATGGTACCTTCCATCGAGGGATCTGGATGCCGGGACCCCCATTGTCGGCTCCGAGGGGGCGAGTGGCATCGGACCCTTGTCCGACCCAGTTCTCCCTCTTGGAGCATCGGCACAGGTGAGCTCGGCTCCAACATTGGCCTTGGAGCCGCCCCCCTCGGCACGGAGAAAGATTCCTATTTCTTCGGAACCAGAGCTTTCTTTGCCTCGAGGTAGGGACGCCTTTGAGGTCATGTGGAGTGTGCTGTCCCCTGAGTCAGCTCTGCTACCAGCCCCAATGGCTCCGTCCCCCGTAGTGCCTGTGCCAACCTCTGCTCCTCCAGACCCCAAGCATAGGGAACCAATGCTCCAGGACACCCCATTGGGTGTTTCCTCTTCTTCCGAGGTCTGCCCTGATCACTCAGATGAGCCCCCTCGGAAGAAGAAGTGCAAGAGGAAGCACATTGACTCCCCTGAGTCTGTCACTTCTGATACAGACTTAGATGATTTGGAAGGGTCCCCGAGATCCCCCTCTGAAGATGTTTCCTTTTCGGACATCCTGGAAATGCTTAGGGAGAGGGGGGAATTGGAATCCCCTAGCTCCTACCGAGGATGAGTCTGTATTCCTGGATGCTTTCGGTTCCTGACCTTCCACCCCCTGGGTTTTTCCGCCTTTCGACCCACTTATGTCCGTAGTGGCTCGAAAGGCTTGGTCAGCTCCGGACACAGTGGAACCAACTCTGAGGAGACCTGGTAAATTTATTACAGCTCCTCAGGATAAGCAATTTCTTTCTAAAGGTGTGCCCGTTGATGCCATGGTGGTAGCAGCAGCCACCAAAAAAAAGTTAGCGGAGACCTCTTCATCTGTTCATCCCCCTAACAAGGAGTCTAGGACGATGGACAGGTATGGAAAGCGAATGTTTGCTTCAGCGACCTTCTCCATGAGGTCACTGAACTATCTATATAATTTTACTCGACTTCAAAGGGATCTCCTTAAAGAGCTTGGAGATACCCTTCAAGATCCTACAGCTGAGGGAGCACAAGCTAAAGTAGCTTCCCAGCTAGTGACGTTTAATTCTATAGTTAACTCCTCCATGAGGCTCGTTTCCTATGCACCCGATGGAGCAAATAGAGCCGCGGGCACGAGTGTAGCCCTTAGGAGGCATGCGTAGATGCGGCTGTGTCACTTTGCAGAAGCCTTTCGAGCGTCCTTCACCAGTACCCTCTTTGATGGCTCCTTTCTCTTTGGGCCACAGGTGAAAGACACGTAGACTAGGTGTGAGCAAGAAGGCAAGACTCTCTCTGCCATGGGAGTCCGTTTTTCCACTCCCTCTAGACCTTACCCCAAGGGTCAGAAGAGTGGGAAGATGTGGTTCCGTAAATCTCAGGGAGCCTTGCCTGACACATGTAGTGATTTTTCCTCCAGAGGCAGGGCGAGGGAAACAATAATAATAGACACCGCCCTCATGGCAGAGGGGGTCCGCAGAACCAGGGCAACAGAGAATCTTTCTCTGATATAAGCCCTTCCAGCATCCCTGAAGGGTTGCCCGGCTGCTCACCTCTGGAGGCAGTCGGGGGAAGACTTTCACTGTACCCAAAAGCCTGGTAAAATTTAACAAAAGACAGATGGGTACAGTCCATTATATCCAGAGGTTACAAAATTCCCTTCCATTAACCCCCCTTACAGTCAAAGAAAATCCTTCTAGATGTTCCACCCAATCTGAAGGAGCAAGCAGTAATTGAAGTGTCAAAATTGCTAGGAAAAAAGAGCCATCCAGGAAGTCCCCGCAGACCAGCACGGATCCATAACTTACTCAAGGTTCTTTTTGGTACCAAAAAAGACAGGAGACTGGAGACCGATTCTGGATCTCAGCAGACTAAACAAGTCTGTACAAAGAACAAAGTTTCGGATGGTCACGCTACAGTCCATTCTACCCTTCCTGGGTCAGGACAATTGGATGTGCTGGATAGATCTTCAGGATGTGTACTACCATATCAAGATGGACAGACGCGCCAGGAGATTTCTTCACTTTCGGGTGGGAGCCAGTCATTACTAGTTCAGAACTCTGCCCTTTGGTTTCACCACAGCCCCCAGGGTGTTCACCAAATGTATGGCAGTGGTCACGGCTCACCTGAGACGTCAAGGATTCCAGGTGTTTCCATATCTAAACGACTGGCTCCTCACTGCTATCACCAGGTATCAACTCCTACAAGCGCGGGATTATACAATGACATCCTGCACCCAGCTAGGTATTACAATAAATTTAAAAAAATCTGCCTTGTTGCCCTGTCAGTCTATCACTTACATAGGAGCAGACTTTAAACACAAGGGATATGTTCACAAGGTTACCACTAGAAAGAGTGTCCACAATTCGTCAACAAGTGCAAATTCTAATGCAGAGCAAAAGGATCCAAGTCAGGTATGTCCTTCAAACTCTGGGCTCCATAGCAGCTGCCATTCTTCTAATCCCACTAGCACGCTTCGACATGAGAATTCTTAAGTGGCTTCTTTTCACACGGTGGTCTTTCCAAGAGCTACCCATGTCTCACATGATCCTGATCACTGAGGCATGCAAAAGACACCTTTCTTGGTGGATGGTATCCCCATTAGTTACACAGGGCAGACCTTTCATACAACCCCCTCCAGTAGCCACAGTAACGACAGACGCCTCCCTGATAGGGTGGGGGTGGGGGGCATTATCTGGGCAGGACAGTCCAAGGCACTTGGCAACCTCACGAGTACCATCTGCACATAAATGTCCTAAAAATGAGAGCAGTGCTCCTAGCGTTGCAAGCTCTTCAAGACTCTCTTCCTTTTGGGACCATTGCAATTCAAACAGACAACATATCAGTGGTGTGGTACATCAGCAAGCAGGGTGGAACCAGATCCTACCCCCTGTGTCGAGAAGCACTCAGACTTTGGCAGTGGGTGATTTCTTCCCAACGTTTTCTGATTGCGATGCACATCCCTGGTAGATCCAGCGTCATAGCGGACAGGCTCAGCAGAGCTATCCTCATGCCTCACCAGTGGTCTCTAAATCAGGAAGTTGCGGATCGTATTTTCCACAAATGGGGACAGCCTTGCTGTGATCTTTTTGCCACCCCCTTCAACAGCAAATGCAGCAACTACTTCTCCCTTCTTCCGCTTCCAGGTCACATACCCAGAGACGCTGTAGTCCATGATTGGCCTCAGGGACTTCTTTATGCTTTTCCTCCTTTTCCCCTGATACCGAAACTCATACAGAAAGCAACATCGTTGGGTTGCGAAATGATCCTCATTGCCCCCTACGGGCCTTGACAGATATAGTTCCCATTCCTGCATCATTACCTTCTCGATCAGCCCTGCACTCTGGACCCAATTTCAGATCTCCTGATTCATCAATCAGGCAGGTTGCACCAATCCCTCCAAACTCTCCAGCTCACAGCTTGGTTGCTCCACTTCCAACCTTAGCCAGGCTTCCCAGCATTTCCCCAGCAGTCTGTGAGATTATCGTCTCCTCTCATAAGTCTACAACGAGAAAATCCTATGCTAGCAAATGGAAACGTTTTTCTTGTTGGGCAGAGTCTAGGAGTGTGGATCCCTTCTCAGCCCCAGTCCACGAAATTCTGGAATTCCTGGCACAACCGCTTCTGCTATAATTAGGGTACAATTAGCGGCCATTTCTAATTTTCATATTGTTTGTCAAATTCTAACATTATGTCTCATAAGCTTTGTAAAGCTTTTTTGAGAGGAACATCTCTTCTTAGACCACCAGTGAGAGATCCCCCTCCCCCTTGGGACCTTAATTTAGTCCTAACTTCTTTAATTCTGCCCCCTTTTGAACCAGCAGCTTCCTGCTACATCAAGTTTCTATCTTGGCAGACACTCTTTCTGGTAGCTATCACTTCAGCTAGGCGTGTCTCAGAACTTCAGGCACTATGTGTTTGTCCTCCCTACCTGGTGTTTCACAGGGACAGAGTTGCTGTGAAGACTAATCCTTCATTTCTTCCTAAAGTCTGCTCAGAAAATAATTTGAACCACTCTATAGATCTCCCTGTGTTCTTCCCAAATCATAGCAACAAGGCAGAGTACAAACTTCACCAATTGGACGTTCATAGACAGTTGCGTTTTTACCTGCACAGAACTAAAGAAATAAGAAAGTCAGACCAATTATTCCTTTCTTATGCCTTAAACAAACAAGGTCTCCCAGTTTCCAAGGTGACCTTATCCAGATGGTTGTCCCACACTGTTATTTTATTTATCAGTTAAGGAACAAAGAGTTACCAATTAAACCAAAAGGTCATTCTACTAGGGTGTTAGCCACCTCCGTAGCCTTTTAGTCTAGGTTGCCCATGGATTCCATCTATGCAGCTGCCACATGGGCAAACCCTCATACCTTTATTTCTCATTACATGGTGGATATGGTCTCCCGGAGCAGAGCTGACTTTGGTTCCACTGTTCTGAAGAGTCTGTTCCACTGAGCCACCCAGGGTGTTAGGTGCTAGGGACGCTGTCCCAAACAGCAAGAATGAAGGCGAGATAGACGACTTAACATTAAGAAGTTGTGTACCTACCATAACGTTCCATGTTAGTTGTCTTCATCTCGCCTTCTTTTTTGCATCCCTCCCTCCATCCCCCATCCTAGTGGATTGAAAGGAGTCCCTTTTTTCACTGACTGAGTATTTTTTTTACTGTTATTCTTCTGGCCAGGTCTTCCTAACCTATTCTAGATATTAGAATGCACGAAACAACCAGTTTTTTGATAACTGGTTTCTCTCTTATGTCTGGATTAGCTATTTCAAATGAGATCTGGGTAGCTATCGTTAAGCATCATGGGATAAGGGGTAGCCTTGTGCTAGTAAACAGCTCTCGAGCTATTGAAGATGGCCGAGTTGGAGCCGAGGATCTGCTCCGATCCCAAACAGCAAGAAAGAAGGTGAGATGAAGACAACTAACATGGTATATAACTTCTTATTATGGGTAGAGGGAGCAGCTCAAGACTCTGATCCCAAGTCTTAGAAATTCACAGAGTTGTATCTGATATCAGATCCGAGACCCATTAGTGAGGAGGAATGAAAATGGACAACACAGATACCTAGTTATGGTGAGTGCGTAACTTTTCATTATCCTTTGTTGACTGGGTTAGCCCCACTAGGCTAGTGGACTATTTTTAAGGGAGACATACGGTGTTATTGCTTACTATTAGGAGAAGTTTTTCCATGTCATCAGGAACTTCCCCTAGTGTTATCAATAGATGCAGTGGGATCTTTTCCATCTACCTGACCTACCACCAGTTCAAACAGATGAGACCTTTGTTTAATGCTCATCTGAAGGATGATACTCGGGATTGCAGCCCCCCCCCCCCAATGCTGCAGTGCAGTGTCAGTAATCCAGTCACTTGTAGTAGAAATAGAATGCATAGCCTTCTGGTTTTCCAGCACCAAAGGTGAGTTTGCAACCTGTATGCTCCACTGACCCTACTAGATTATCAGTGAAATCTGAAATTTGGAAAAATTAAGAAAAAAAATCAACTAGGAAAAAAAAAAAAGGACAACTCTGGTAGGGAAGAACCTTGCAGCTGTACAGAAAAAAGCAGTTCAGGTTTTAGCCTCAGCACAGGAGATGGCTTCCAGTAATCCAGAGGAAAAGGTATATCAAATGCATTCGGAGGTGTTTAAAATAAATGAGACACTGGAATAATGCAAACAGTCAAAATGCAAAAGGCTTGAAAAAACAGAAGATGCTGTAAGTAGCTATTCATATGAGCTGATAAAATTGTAGAAATCAGATATTGGAATGAAGAAAAGCTTGTGTGAATATGAGGCATATGAAGGACTGCTTTAAAAATTAGCTTGACAAGAGCACACAGAGAAAATTCTGCTTTACCAGAGAAGCTGTAAGGAACAGAGTACATTAATTTTGTGAAAGTACAAATAAGCAACTGGGCTGGTATTCCACATCAGGTTTTGTTAATTGAAAGGGCACATCATGTCTATGCTCCAGATATGGCCATGAGAAAGAACCCAAAACCTTATAGTTGTAAAGATGCAGTCATGACAGTAGAAGGAGCTGCTCCTAACAAAACTGTGGTGTTATCACCTATTCACCAGGCAGAGGAGAAGTGAGTTTATCCTTGCAACCAAAGGAAGTCGAGAGGCAGGTGTGAGATAAGTTAGTATATCCAGCTGTCTTCAGAATATTTGTTTTTTCAGAAGGAGCAAAGACATTTTTGGAGGTAGGAAGAAACAAAAATGTTAACCTGACAAAATGTGAGCCAGGAGGTTGAAGGGGATTCTACTTCTCATTGCACTGATAATGGCACAGCCTGTAGAACTTTTCAGTAAAACCTTTCCTGTTCCATAGGAAACTGAGTGACAGAAAAAAGTTCAGATGTTGCTTAGAACAGCCCAGGAGTACCTCAGACTTGAATTGGAAACCAGAGTTGGGTGGTCAAGATGATGATGGAGAGAGAAAATGTGAAAGCAGCAATTTAACGGATGACCAGTAATGTGTCATTTATGTAAGATGCAGTTTGGACAAGAGAACTGTGTTTCTGCAAGAAGTGTGGGGAAGGGGGGGGGGGGTAAAGAGTAGAAACTTGTGGGGTTTGTTAAACTGGTTGGGAGGACTCCGAAAAGTATAATTCTCACTTTGTTTTTGATGTTTAGAATGATCATGAAGGAACTAAAGGTGTAACTGAAGTAACAAGAGTTATTTTTTTTCTTAGTAATATCTGTATAATAAATATATTTACAGTTTAACACTGCAACAACTTCGTGTTTCTGTTTTGTATGCAGAGCAGGGCCGGCCTTAGGCCAGTTGGACCTCTTTGGTCCGGTAGGATCCTGCATCCTCGGGGGGGGGGGGGCCCATTAAGGGTATGAAGTCTATCAATGTCCATTACTTTGACTGCCAAAGGATCAAAGAAATTCTGCCAAACACCTATTGTCAACAATGGAGTTTTCCCTTTTCTTCCCCTTTATGCAACCTTGGAGTGGGTACATGTAATTTTGGGGGATTTGGGTGGACATATTCCCTTGCAAAAATTTTTCTAGGGTTGCAGAAAAGTATTTTGGCAGTATTTCTGTTATCTATTGGCAGTCAAAGAAACAGCTGTAAATTGAGATGAGCCCAGATTGGGCTATAACAGGTTTATTATCTGATCTGCCAGAAAAAAAATTGCAGCAAAATGTTAGTCTTGCATCCTAGTAGTTACAAGTCTTGTTAATGGAGTGTATTTTTCTCCTCCTGTATTGCACTAGTGGCAAGTCCAGTATTTATAACGGCAGCTTCGTGTCTGTTGCATCTCTGATAGTGTTGGCTGCTTTTCCACCCAAAACTCATTGTATTAACTGTATCATTTTGTGTACTGCTCCAGATAATAACTGCTAGCTTAATTTGAATAATGGGTGTTATTTTATTTTGCTTTTCATACAAAATAAGTGTGCAGTAGTCTGTCCAACGCTAGTAAGCATTAACACAAAAATTACTATGATGATGTGTAACTTCTGATCTTTAAGACTTGTGACAGAATATTACCAGTTCAACAGCAAGGCAGAGAAGCTCTTGCTTCAGTCACAAATAGGAGCAAGATAATTACAGAGAAGTGAAACGTGAAGTGTGTAGGTTGAGTGGTGGGACACGAAGAGAGACAAAGCTTGGCTGAACATGGAAAAACAGTAACAGAAACGGTATGACTCAAAATGTGTTGTGGGGATACCACAGTGTCAGAGTTGCACACAAATAGGAATTTAAAGCTATAAAGTGGTTGGACTGGACTGAGGAGGAGGTTTCAGGGGAAATAGTTTTTGGAAAGCAAATTGGGTTGCATGTTCTTCTTAAGTATTTGAGGGCTTCCTTAAGGTAATCCTTTAAGTAGAGGCCTGACATTATTACTGTTATAATCATTCTTTTAACAACTTTATTATCGCTTAAGACATAGGCAAACTTATATTTATGTAGAATAAAAAAAATGTGTTAACCAGTTACATACATTATACATGCCATATGATCCAATGTTGTTATCTATTTTCATCCGATTCAACTGTGGTTATTGGATCGGACCAGATCTGATCTCCGTACCAAAATCTGAAGTTCTTTGGTTCTAGGGCTCTGACTCTTCCCCTACCCATAATTCCCTGAACTCCACCTCAGTACCTTGGATATTGTTTGCTGCCTGAAGTGTTCAGTCTTGCTATTGAGGGCTCTTACATGTGTATCCTTTTCAGTGAATACTGGAAATTGATAACCTTTCTTACCGAGAGAAATAATTTCTCTGTATCTAGTGTGATATTACAGTATCAAGATTTTTAGATAGGTTAGACATTGTGTTTAATATAGTGTTAAGAGTTTATCTTTTTGTAATGTTTGGATATTTAAAAATTACATATTTGTGTGCTGTGCTTCCTTACTTTAGGTATTTCATTATTCTTTGTTGTAGATATTCATAGTGTAGAGCTAGTTAACAGTATATATTAGATAGTAGATAGATTGTCGTTGTGATCGTAGTTCAGCCTTAACTTTTGCTGAGTGTGGTTGTGTGTGTGTGTGTATGTATGTGTTTGCCTTTTAATGATGGCTGACAGTCGAGGCTTCATGAAGCTGCCGAACCAAGACCCACACTCCCTGTGTGTTTATTGTTTAAGTGCCACTCAACTTGGCAGTGTTAGGCTTGTTCTTCTTTCAGTTCCCATGTCTTGCAGACTTGGAGGAAGAAACTTGTAGTAAAGAAACTCCTTCCTCCCCAGACAGGGTCTGCTGTCCTTTCTAATTTCTGTGGTGCTTCTTCCCCAAGTACCAAGGATAAGAATTCCAAGGAGAAGACAGATAAGCCAAAGATAATTCAGAGAAGAAGGAGAGGAAAAAATTGGACTCTGAGAAAGTCACGCAAGTGTTCTCCAGATTTGACAATAACTTTGGCATTGGATCCAAAGGTGTCAGGACATTCAGAGACAAAGGTTTCTCAGCTCTGTATGTCTCCAAAACAGTCCGTATTCTCCCCAGACCCAGTGTGTTCCAGACTGCATTCACCAATCCTTTAGGAGAGAAGATATTCTAGAGCACAGTCAGTGACATTGTCATCCTGGTTAAGTCTGACATCAACAGAATGATAAGAAAATTCCTCAGGCTGCAAATATGGCTGGGTTCTCTTGGTACTGTCTTTTGGGAATGTACTAAGTGCCAGGCCATCTACCTTCTTGTATATTTTTAGGAACCAGTCCATCCTTTGGCACCTGTTGTCTTGGACCTGATCCTGTCCTGGAATGCCTTTGCTGGAACTGGTAAGTCCAGTGACTTTGACCCTGATGGGTTCCCGTCCTCTTTCAGGTTTGACATGTTGAATCCAGAAGAGGCTTGGAGCTAAAGCTTCGGTACCATATATCTGGGGATGATTAGACTCTGAAGCTTCCCCTCTGTGCATCAACACTTGACAGCTTGGCACTGAGGTCTGTCTCAGAATCAAGGTCCCTTGGCTGTGAAGTTTCCTTTCTGTCTCAGGAAGGAGGGTGCCAGCAGAGCTGCTGGCATCCTCTGCCTTCAAGGCTCTTGTGCTGGTCCTTTCAGTGGCAAGAGAAAAGGCACTTTTATCCAGGTTGGTTCCATCTGAACCCTGACTGGATTCTACTACTGCTTCTCAAACTTCTGTCAGACGGGACAGTCTGTTCCACAGGCTTCCTAGACAGCCTGCTATATAAGCTTCCAGTCTGATTTGGAACCCTCTGATCCTCTCCCATAGATGGTTCACAGAAAACAGAAGATCTGATGTCATTTTCATTTGTTCCTCATCAAATTCCAGATCTGAACCTTGGATCTGACTCTGCCAGTTCTTAAAGATTCTAGGATCTGACTCTCTAGCCCCTCCCTTACCAATAATGCCCCTGACCACTACAATACCTCATATCTCATTTGCTGCTCTTCAAGACAGTTGGGATTACGATTGCTCGAGCTCCTTGTGGGGTATTTTGAGTGAACAGCTAACTTTTGTTATCTTTATATAGTTTTTCTTCTCTTTCTTATTTAGCAAAGCCGCCTTACCCTCAGCAACTTTCTCTACCAAATTTTCTTTTCAGCATTTGTGTACTACCTTTGTTGGTAGTCCATTCCTCTATTTTACCCTTGGGTAATTTCTTCTTAATACCATTGTTGGTAGTTGATACTTTTCCTTCTTTCAAAAAAAAAAAAAAAAAAAACTCCTTTCCTCTCTACTTGTTTGTTTTGTCCCAGTTCTGATGCCCATAGGGAGTGTGCCTGTTATTTGGGTCCAACACATTTGAACACCTCTTGTTCAACTCACACACCACACTCACTCAACTCGCACACCACACTCACTCAACTCGCACACCACACTCACTCAACTCGCACACCACACTCACTCAACTTGCACACCACACTCACTCAACTCGCACACTCACCCTTTCACACACATAACCACAAGTTTGTTTGGCAACACCAAGAATGACCCCAGGCAGACCTCCCAACCGTTCCGAATTACTCTGTTTTTAGCGAGTTTTGAGGTCCAAATGAAAGGGTGCCAAGATTCCCGAGTGGCACCCCTTCATTTCTGATTTTTCTTTGCTTTTTTAAAATTTTCGCGCTGTTGGAGCTGACGTCATCACATGCGCAATGACGTCAGCTCAGTCAGGCTACCAGCCAGTCGGAATTGAGCTCAAGGAGCTCACATCATCATTTCCGGCTGGCTGAATTGCAAGCTGGCGGGCCGTGCTGAAACGGCGGGAATGGGGAACAGAAGAGCTTGTGCAGGCCAGGAAGCTGCAACAGCAGTTCGCCGAGCCGGGAACTACTCAGGGCAGGGATTAATGGCAGCAACAGCGGAGGAATAACTACTCAGGGTAAGGAACCTGTCTGTGTGTGTGTGTGTGTGTGTGTGTGTGTATCTGTGTCTGTGTGAAAATGCCCCCATATATAATACACTTGGTGGCTAGAGGTGTTCAGGCTCAAACCCTGTACCTTTGGTACAGGGTAAAAAAGAGCCTACTATCCCTAGCCACCACCATTTATGGGTGAGTTGAGAGCTATTTTTTTTCAGTTGAAAGTTATGCTCTGAGCTTTGTCCAGATTTTTTTTGTACTAAGAGTTGAGAGAGCTATGATAAGAAGTAAGAACATTTTTTTTGTGCCAAGAGTTTAGAGCTATGATAAGAAGTGAGCACACAATTTGTATTCCCCCCTTATTGTTTTTGTGCTAACAGTTCAGAGATATGGTGAGTGAGAAATGAGAACTGAATTTGTATTCCCCCATTATTGGCTTTGTTGTTTGTCCATGTTTTTTGTGTTGAGGTTAAGAGCTATGTTGAGAAGTGAGAAATGAATTCACTAAATGATGGCTATTAAGTTTGTCTTCCTATTTTTCTGGCAGATGTTGATTTGGCATAGTGGTATGTTGTTCTGACTGTAGTGCATAGAGTCCTGGGTTCAAAACCTGCCAGTGAAATGCGTGATGGTAGCACAACATTTTATTCTAGCAACTTTACAAAATTATACAAGCAATGTTTAAAATGTGTCCCTGGTTTCTGACCTTTTGTCCCCCCCCCCCAAAAAAAAAAATGAAATTGAAAATAAGTGTGAGACGCTGTGCAAGATGCCTATGGCTTACACTACTGTCATTCTATTTATAGTGTGGGTGTGGAAGCAGACTTTTATGATGGAAAAGTTCAGAATTGGGTAGTTTTGTCATTATTGGTTCATGTGTTTTGTTTCATTGCCTACAGTACAGATTACTGGTAAAATGTTCAAACAATAAATGTAAAATGCGCTCTAACATGTGTGTTGTATTATACAAGGAATATAATTTAATAAAGTCAGGAAGGTGTATAAAGAAAAGAACACATGTATGTTTCTTGTTTTGTGTGCAAGAGGCCAATGATTTGAAAACAGCCTAAAGGTAATCTTTATCCACCACTGGCCAGATGCATTTTCTTTGGATGTGGTGTGGGTTTCAATGCTGTTTCAATGAATGTGAGTTTCAAGGGCAAAGTTTAATGTCAAGCCTATTTTCATTGTGAGACAGTATTGCTTTGTTTACCAGATGATGTCTTTTAGTGTTTCTGCATTGTTGAACAGCTAGCATCCCTTTTTGATTGATATGAAGATGCATCTGGCTTGCAAGGCATGTGCCCTGAATACATTTTTCTGCCATGTGGGCCCCCCAGGCATAATCTGATGCATCCGTTGTTAGTGTCTGCCTGGCTGTGGGTAAAGTGAATGGCTGTCCCTTGTTGTGGTGACAGGCCTGTGCCCACCATCGAAACTCCTGTTGCAGGCAGGGAATGAGGGTAATTAATGTTTCTAGGCTGTGGCAATGCTGAGTCCAAACACTTTTTAGATACCATTGTAGTTTCCTCATATGCAGTCTGGCATCTGGAATTAGCAGGATGCAGGAACGCATGAAGTCCATAGCCTGCAGAGTTTTTCTTGCAGATAACTGGGTCTTTGTTGCCAACATTTTGAAGTAAGAAGTCAGTTGCCTTTGTTTGTCTGGCATGAGATAAGCCATCTGGGCAGTTGTATTTAAGCTTGCACCCAGGAATATTATCTCTTGAGAGGGTACTAGTTTTGATTTATTTTCGTTTACTGTGTACCCTAGGCAAATTAGTAATCTTTTTACAAACGCCAGATGCTTTAGTAGAATGTCTTTGTTCTCTGCTTGAATAAGGCAGTCGTCCAAGTAGGGATATATTTGAATTCCTCTTTGTCTGCAAAATGCAATTACTGGTGCCAGGCATTTTGTGAAGACCCTGGGCGCAGTAGATAAAGCCAAAGGGCAGTGCAGAGAATTGGTAGTGCATTGAGCCAGCTATGAATCTGAGGTATCTTCTGCAATATTGTCTGATTGGGACATGCAGGTATGCCTCTGTTAGGTCCAAAGTTACAAGCCAAGCCTTCTTGCCCATCATGGGCAGAAGCTGCTGCAGAGTCAACAGACATGCAGGTATGCCTCTGTTAGGTCCAAAGTTACAAGCCAAGCCTTCTTGCCCAGCATGGGCAGAAGCTGCTGCAGAGTCAACATTTTGAATTTTGGAACGTCCAGAAATGTGTTTAGAATAGACAGGTCCAGTATTGGTCTCCAGGCTTTGTCCTTTCTGGGGACCAAGAAAATTCTTGAATAAAATCCTTGTCCCTGCTCTTGCTGTGGTACTTGCTGAATGGCCCTCATGTCCATGAGGGATGAAACTTGCTTTTGTGCCTCTGCCCATTGATTGTATGGCAGGTCTGGCATACCTTTTGCCCTTGGCAGGGTGTGAAAGTGGAACCTGTAGCCCTGAGACACTGTATTCAAGACCCATTTGTCCTGGGTGATCATGTGCCAATTTTGTGAAAAAAGTGCTAGTTTTAACCCTAAGGGGGGCTGTCAAAAGATAAGTGCTTGGTGCTGGCAGAGGAAAGTCATTGAGACTGTTTCCTGTATAGCTGTGATTTGTCTTCTCTGCTTTTGGAGGTAGAAGCACCCCATTGTTTAGGCCTGTATGAGCCTTGGGGCTGGGATCTGCTTCTGGGGCATCTGTATCTGCCTCTTTGTGGCCTGTCTGACACTGGAAAGGACCAATACTTTGTGGGCCTGTTCCTGCTAAATCTGGGTGGCTGCACCTGTAAGAAATCCTTAACTGTCTGCATAGATTTTGCTTTGTCCTCCATTTTCTTCAACACCTCCTCTGCTTTAACACCAAAGTATCATACTGTAATGGATCATCTAATAATTTTGCTTTAACATGATGAGGCAGATTCTGTTCCTTTAACCAAGCATGCCTCCTAATGACAGAACCCATAACAGCGGCCCTGCAAGAGGCCTCCAGAGAATCAAAACCACATTGCAAAGTATGCCTTCCCACTTGTTGAGTTGCATGCAATACATCCTGCATTTCCTTGTTTTATGCACATTCAGAATTTGTTAATATTTTCTGTTTAAGCAGTGACATTAAGTATTGCTGATATTTAAGCATATGAAATTGACAATTTAAAGCCCTCTCAGCCAAGGTAGCAGAAGTGTAAACCTTTTTCCCCATCTGTCCAGTGCCCTTGAATCCCTATCAGAGGGGATAGGGTTTGTTGCAGTGGAAGCCATGACCCCTTTGGGACCCTGAGAAATAGTTTCTGGGTCAGCAGCAGGGTTTTTATAAAGAAATTTATGTGAATCTGGAACCCTGTAGTATCTGTCTGGCTTAACAGGTGCAGGGGGGTACAGAGTCAGGAGACAGGCCGGACTCTGAAAAGACATCATGTACAGTGTCTAAAACAGGGGGGATAGCAAGAGGCCTGTGCTGAGGTAGTAAAGGAAATTCTCTGAGCCTTTTCTTAGATTCTGAGTAGTCTTGGCTCTCCCAGTGGAAGTGCTCCCTCATGGTATGCAGGGTTTCCCCAAAAGAATAATCCTCAGGAGGAGAGGCTGAAGGGATAGATTCTTCAGCAGCAGAATCCTCATAGGGAGGAAGGGAGGAAGAGAGTATTCCTGTTCAGAAGAGAGTCATAAACTATATCAGGCAGCACAAAATAGGGCTAGAAGTGCATTCAAACAGGGGCTGTGTGTAGAATTACATTTTTAATTCACTAGGAAGACTTATCTTGCCAATGAAGCAAAAAATGCAGACGAAAATGCAGGCAATCCAAACTTTTCAGTCGTCCCTCAAACAAATGCAGTCGACAGGATACATGTACAATGAAAAGGAGTTCCACACACCACATGGATTTTATTAGGTTGAGTGGGCTGGGTAAGGCAGGTCTGACATCACAATGTGGGAGGAACACTGGCTCTTCTATACAGCATGCAAATCAGGCAGGGATTACCTCACTTTGGGGGAGGAAACGTCCCGATAGCTAGAGCAAGAGCAGATGGCAGATGTCCGATGAACGAAAAAGGAACCAAAAACTCACTGGTTGGATTCAAGACGCTCTCCACAAGATGCTAGAATATTTTTCCTTTTATTTACTGATAGACTTGAAGTGCGTTCAGTACTGTTCTTATAGGTTGCAGTTTACAATGCTTGTTTTAATTAGAGAAACAGCCCTTTTAAATGTTTTAATTAGTGTTAATTGATTGATGTATTAAAGGCAGCCTTTTGGAAGGCTCCACTGTTTTGCATTCTGAAGAAGTTGAGTATTCACTTGCTGAAAAGTGCATGATACTGAACGCACTTCAAGTCTATCAGTAAATAAAAGGAAAAATATTCTAGCATCTTGTGGAGAGCGTCTTGAATCCAACCAGTGAGCAGATGGCAGATGTGACATCATAATTTCAGAACCAGCTACAGGTTTTTCAAGTTGGTTTGCAAAGTGAAACAAAAACAGTATAGAAAGCTAGGAAGCAGAACAGGGAAAACAGTTGAGTGGGTTATTTTTTAAAGCAGCAAGGGTGATTTTTTAAGCTTTATCAAAGAACAGGGACTGGAAGAGTCAGCAGGATGGGGCATCTGTTTTAATATCCTGTTGTTTTCCTTTAAACAACAAATGCAGCAGGTTTTTTGCCCTTATCCCCCCTTTGGGACAGTCACCGAGAAATGCTGTAGTCCATGTTTGGCCTTCCAGTCTCCTTTCTGCTTATCCTCCCCTGCCTGTCACCCCCACGTTTCTTCAGAAAGCACTTCAGTTGAAGAGCACAGTAGTCCTGATTGCTCCCTTCTGGCCTTGACAGGTGTGGTTCCCCTTCCTTTGGTTTCACCTAGTATGTCCTCCTTGGATGATGGATCCCAGTCCAGACCTCCAAGCTCTCCCATCAGGGTAGATTCACCTGAACATTCCGGCCCTGAAGTTGACCCCATGGTTTCTTCAATTCCAATGATGGCAAGACATTGCGGGCTTTCCTCCCCAGTTCGAAAAATCGTAGTCTGTTCTCACAAAACTTTGACTAGGTGAATTTACAAAAGTAAATGGAAAAGGTTTTCCTTTTCAGCTCATCAGAGTGAATTAGATCCCTTTACCACCCCACTTCCAGCTGTTCTAGATTTCCTTGCCTCGATATTTCAAGGTGGGGCAAGATTTTCCACTATTAAGGTTCAGTTAACAGCCATCTCGAGCTATCACATCAGAGGTAATACTTCTCCTTTAACATTATCTAAATTACGCCTTTCTTAAGCACACCTTTTTACCTAGCCCTCCAGTAAAGGACCCTACTCCACCTTAGGACCTCACTATGGTTTTGCAAACCTTAGTACTTTCTCCCTTTTGTACCATCAGCTAAAATAGATCTAAAATTGAATCCGACAAGAATGTCACAGGATACCTTCTCCTTGAAAAGAACCAGGCATAGTAAGGCTATGAGCGCTTTCGTTCCCTTTATTCACACATCATCATATATTAACTCTAACACTCAAAATCTAAACTGATGACTATCATCATTCTCAATAGTGTGCTTTGCTAAGGCACTATACATATGCCCTTGCCTATAACAATATATATGTTCGCGAATTAGTTCACAAAAGCGTCTATTCATCTTCCCTCTCCCTTGCCTTAGCAAAGCACACTGTTGAGAATGATGATAGTCATTAGTTTAGATTTCAAGTGTTAGAGCTAGTATATGATGATGAGAGGTTGGGGGATATATCTAATAGAACTGAGACAAAGGAACTTACATGGATTGTTAGGCTTAGAGCCCATTTGGGTAAGGGGCTAAATGACCATATAGCTATTACAGCAAAACTGAGAAGTAGGAGACTTAGGAAATAATGTAGATTTTTTTGAGTTATGTATTTTTACAATGTTTTGTAATATATTTCTGGGTTATATTTTAAATGTGTAAGTACATCTTTAAATGTGTAAATGTATGATTGGTTACTTTGAATTTAATTGAGTCTAAAAGGAAATGACCTCATTTGATCAGTTAGGTCTAATGAGGCAAATTTATTTGTGAAAGCACTTACCGTTTGTACAATAAACTCGGTGGATTTTATACAAATTGTGACTCCTGCTCTTCAGCTTGCTTGCTTGTTTGTTCATAATTTTACTTGCTCAAGTGACTCTTGTGTTGTTTGGATATATATATATATATATATATATATATATATATATATATATATATATATATATATATATATATGTATATACATATATATTATACTATATAAAATATAGTATAATACAATAATAATAGTACTTTCTTCATGGTTAAAAAATATATATTTTCCTGTAAAAAGCATTTTGATATACCTTATTTTCCCAATTGTTAAAAATCATATCTCCCTAATCTACCCTTTTGTAGAAATGTTTTTTTTCTTCTTATTGGGGATATTACTTCCTAAAACAATGTCTATATTAGGTCTTTCCATATTCAACCATATATACATTTTTTATCTCATCTCATCTGCCTTTAAATGTAGTAAGCTTCTTAAAGAAATTCTATCATTGATTCCAGGGAAAACTGTGGCATTCATAGGTTGGTACTAGGCTATCAGCCCTAGGGCCTATACAAGCCTAGCCATAACAATTCCCTGGCTATTTCCTCCCACATTATTTACTTTCCAGGACCCCTGTCTAGCAGGGCGACTGACGTGATCCTGGGGTGAATTTCCTTTCTCCCATCCAATCATCAAGGTTCCTCTTGAAGAGGTCCAAAGAGGCACTCTGCTTGACATGTATGGGCAATCTATTCCAGAGTCTGGGGAGTCTCTGGGTCAGGAACATATCCCTCCAGCATGTTTTGTTTATTGTGATGACAAGGTTTAGATCCCTGGAGCGTGTAGCTCTGAGGGATTGGGATTTCTTTAAGTGTAGCATGTCCAACAGCTCTGGGTTTGACATGGCCTTGTATGTTAAGCAGAGATCGCCTCTGAGTAGACGATATGCGACAGAGTATAGCTGGAGTTTTTTAAGGCGGTCAGCATAGGGCATCTGCTTTAGGCCTGTGATTCTTTTAGTGAGGTATTTCTGAGGCCTTTCCAGTTGTTGCAGATGTTTTGAGAGGTGCATACCAAATGGGGCGTTGTATTCTATAATGGGTATGGGTCTAATGAGGGATGAGTACAGTGGGACAATGACCTCCTTTTTTCTGGATGAAAAGCCCTTCGTGATGAGGTGTGCCACATAGAAAGATTTCCTGACTGTTGTGGTGATGTGGTTATTGAAGGTGAGACCACTGTCCACCTGTGTCCCTAAGTCTCTTATCACACTTTCTGTGTTTATTGTACTGCCACCTATATGGTAATTCATGGATACATGTTTTTTCCCAAAGGGGATAACAATACATTTCTTGGCATTGAGCTTGAGCCCATGGCTCTGGCACCAAGCATCTGTTTCTGTAAGGCCCTTTTGTAGAGTATCCACATCATTTGGGGATTCAATAATGGCTCCCAGTTTGCAGTCATCTGCAAACTTTGTTAGCCAGAGTCCCTTAGTGTTGACCTGTACTTCAGAGAAGTAGATGCCAAACAAGAGCGGCCCCAGGACTGAACCCTGAGGTACTCCACTTGTCACTTGTCTGGAGCTGGATTTGGAGTCGGCTACTTTTACAGTGTGGGTTCTATCAGTAAGCCATTTAGCAACCCATTGGGTGACATAGGGATTAATGCCCAACTTAGTAAGTTTATCTATGATTCCAGAGTGGGGGATGGTGTCAAAGGCCTTGGCAAGGTCTAGATAGGCTGTGTGGACCACCTTACCCTTCTCCATGGCTCTGGAGACTGATTCAAAGAAGTCAATCAGGTTCAGGAGACAAGATCGGCCCTTCACAAACCCAAACTGGGTGGGGTCCAGTGTTTGAAGGTTCCCAATGTCTTTGTTTATAAGTTCCATGATAATACGCTTCATGGCCTTGCAGATAAGGCTTGTCAGACTGATGGGATGGTAGTTTCCAGGATCCAAGGTGGATCCCTCCTTGTGGATTGGGATAACTGTAGCTCTGCGCCACTCAGTGGGCATGAAACCTGAGGTGAGGCTATGATTAAACATGACACTTAGGTGAGGTGCCAGTTCATATTGTAGTTCATGTAGTACACAGCCCGGGATGTCATCTGGTCCCATGGATGCTGTATTCTTGGCTTTAGAAGAGAGTGCGTTTTGTACCTGTGGGCCGTTATTACTGGAATTTGGCAATCTTCCGGTATTGAGATGGGCCATTTAGGGGGTGAGAGGGGGGTGAAGTTGGCACTGAATCGATCTGCCAGGATATTGGCAATATCCTTCGGATCAGTATATTTAATGCCATTCTGTTTTAGCTCAGAGCAGATCTGAGCATTGCCATTTAGATTCTTGACATAGTTATAGAATGCTTTGTGGTTGTCTTTGGAATCTTTGGCATTTTTATTTTCGTAACTAGCTTTGGAGGATTTTATGAGGCATCTCAGTTTCTTACTGAGGCTAGTAAGGGAGTTTTTTGCATCCTGGGATTTTCCTCTTTTCTGCAAAAGTTTCTTCCTTTTGTTGTAAAGTTTGTTTATGGCAGGGGACCACCAGATTGGCTTCCTTTTTTTGGATGAGAGCATTTTGGTTCTATTTGGGATGGCACGATTCATGCATGAGTGGATGTGCTCATACAGTGCCTTAGTGTAGGATTCAGCAGTTGAACTTTCAGTTCCCGTCTGCATGGGTGTCATGCAGTTTGTCACTTCTGACTTGAGTAGCATGAAGTTGGCTTTGGAGAAGTTTTTTATGTTGGTTTCTTTACTGGGGGATGGGGGTGGGATGTGGATGTTAAGGGTGATTAGCTTATGGTCAGACCTGACTAACGAGGGGGTGACCATAGGTATGGAGCATTGATTTCCCATGTTGGTAATGACCAGGTCTAGGATATTGGAGCCCCTGGTGGGACTATGGATTAGTTGATCCAGGGCGTTGGAATTTATGAATTCCAAGAACCATTGCGCAAAGGTGTTGGGACATGAGTAGTTTTCCCAGTTAATGGCAGGGTAGTTAAAATCACCCAGTATTAGGGTGTTTGGTTCTATCTTAATATTTTCCAGTATGTTTAGAAAGGTGTAGTGAGAATCTTGGGGTATGGTGGGGGATCTGTAGCAAGCTTTGCTTTTCTTCTTTGCTGTCCTGATTGTATGTTAATTCAGTAAAACCTGCCAAAATGTTTCCCTGTACTCCAAAAAACAGGACCAGTTACCCCCTCTCTGCTGCCTACCTACCCTTTCCAGTACACAAAAGAGGATTTTTTAAAAATTCTTACATCCTGTGCTATGTCTAAACAGGGTGTTGGTTTTCTCCTGTCTCTCTGTTGCATAGACATGCTGGAAAATTCGCTTTTTTAGTTTATTTTCCGGTTTTCCTACATAATATGCACAGCATGACTGGCACAGGGTCACATAAACTACTCCTTTCGTATTACAGTTGTAGTTCCCTGTTATTGGAATTGTTCTTTTGTGGCCTTCTATCACTATATTCCTACTTTTATATATGTACCTACATTCCCTACATCCATTACATTTCCTCATACTTCCTAGTGGGATCCTATTCTTGTCCTTCTTCCTTTCAAATAGATTCTTGATATTAGGTTCCCTTCTAAACACTATTTTTGATTTATTACCCAATTTTTCTGTTAATCCACATGCCCCAAAAACACAATTCTAGTTCTTTTCCACCATTTTACGTTCTTTACTGTCCTGATTGTATGTTAATATACAGCAAGTAGTTTCTCCTTCTGTCTTCTTTGACTCATCAAACTCTTTGGGTTTTTCAATAGTGGAGGATAACAATCATCTCTCCTGCTTGTTACATAATTCTGTTGTCCTTCAAGCACACTGGTTGGATAACCCCTTACTCTGAGCATGGCCTTTAATTCTACTATTTGTTCTCTGAACCTATCGTCATCTGTTGTTAATCTTGATATTCTAATCATTTGGCAAAAAAAAAAAAATTTGGTAGTCACTCTCAAAGTGCAGGTAGCTATTCGAGTGGGTGGGCTTCCTATATATATATATATATATATATATATATATATATATATATACAGCATTCATAGCATTCCTCCCTCCCTCCCTCCCTTCTGTTTATATACAAGTGGATGTCCAAATAATTAACAGTATCTTTTTCAGTTTTACTAGTGAAACTCAAAAAACCAGTAGAGGCATTGATATATTTTAAACAATCATATGCCTCTTCTAGCCCACCATCCCACAATATTAGAATATCATCCAAGAATCTATAACTATAAGTACTGTTCATGAACTTGGAGTTTAACACAAATTTGGTTTCCCAATACCAGAGAATAATATTAGCAAACGCTGGTGCTATTGCTGCAACCATTGCTACCCCTTGGGTTTGCTTAAAATATTCCCCCTGAAACCGTACAAAGTTATTTTTCAGAATCCGTTCCATAAGGGTAGCCAAGACATAAACCGTGTCCCTTGAAAATCTAGGTCCTTCCCTTAGTGCTTCCTGAAAATATTCCATTCCTTCTTCATGTGGGATACTCAGGAAAAGGTCCTTGACGTCAGTAATCAAAAAGATTACTCATTCTTTAAATTCATTTTTCGCCATACACTACAGTAGGTGCCAGGAATCCTTTAAGACATGTTTTTTGTCCTCAAAAAAATCCCTTTAGATGAAAATCCAACATTTTCACTAAAGGTTCTGTCTTACTCCCACCTCTTGCCACTATAGGTCTCATCGGTGGATCCCCTAATGATTTGTGGATTTTGGGGATCCCAAAGAAGGCGGGAGTTATAGGGTTGTTAACCTTTAGGTATCACACCTCATCTTCACTGAATGTATATTCCCGGAAGAGTTCTTCCAGAATCATATCTAATCTTGCATTAAATAGGTTAACCTCATTCAGTGATGCTGCAGTAAAGTAGGAACTATCATTCAGATATTTCATCATTCTAATGGTGTAGTCATAGGTTCATAGGTTCATACTAGGCTATCTGCCCTAGGGCATTTATAAGCCTAACCAGAGTATGTTTGGCTTTCTCCACCTGTTTTAAATTTAATTTTGCTATGCCCTTTTTTGAGGTTAGTATACTGTGCCTCTAACAGTGACACAGAAGTGATACCCGGGGTAAACCTACAATCCCCCATCCACTCATTAAGATTCCTCTTGAAGAGAGTCAATGAGGGGCTCTGCCTAACCTGGACTGGGATTTTATTCCAGAGTGAAGGGAGCCTCTGGGTTATGAATCTGTCCCTCCAGCATGTCCTATTTATTTCAGTGCTGAGGTTCAAGTCTCTTGATCGTGTAGCTCGATGGGATTTGGATTTTCTGAGGTGCAGCATGTCCATTAATTCCGGGTTGGACATGGCTTTATACGTCAGGCACAGATCGCCTCTGAGCAGGCGGTATGCCACCGAGTAGAGCTGGAGTTTCTTTAACCGGGCAGTATATGGCATCTGTTTGAGCCCTTTGATCCTCTTGGTGAGGTACTTTTGGGGTCTTGCCAGTTGCTGCAGGTGTCTGGTAAGGTACATCCCGAAAGGGGCATTGTACTCCATTATGGGCCTGATGAGGGATGAGTAAAGAGGCACAATGACCTCCCCTGATCTAGATGTGAATCCCTTCATGATTAGGTGGGCTATGTAAAATGTTTTTCTAACCACTTTGGCCACGTGGTTGTCAAATGAGAGATTGCTATCAACTTGGGTCCCCAGGTCCCTAATTATTTCTTCCGTACTTAATGGATTACCACTTATGTGGTAATTTGTGGGCACTTTGTTTTTGCCAAAGGGGATGACTATACACTTTTTGGCGTTTAGCTTGAGGCCATGGCTGTGGCACCAGTTGTCTGTTTCTATGAGGCCCTTTTGGAGGATGCTTGTGTCGGCTGGAGAGTCGATTATGGCACCCAGTTTACAGTCATCTGCGAACTTGGTCAGCCACAGTCCTTCCGTGTTGGCCTGTACCTCTGAGAAATATATACCGAACAAGAGAGGTCCCAGGACTGAGCCTTGTGGGACGCCACTTGTAACTGGTTTGGAGTCTGACATGGCTCCAGCAATTTCTAACCATGTGGGTTCTGTCCTTGAGCCAGTTTGCAACCCATCTAGTGATGGTGAGCTTATCTATAATGCCCGAGTGGGGTATTATATCGAAGGCTTTTGCGAGTTCCAGGTAGGCTGTGTGGACCACCTTCCCCTCGTCAATGGCCTTGGTGACTATTTCAAAGAAATCGGCCAGATTTAAGAGGCAGGATCTTAACAAAGCCGAACTAGGTAGGATCCAGTGTCTGTAGGTCCCCAATATCTTTATAAGGTCCATGATGATCCTTTCCATAGCTTTGCAGACCAAGCTAGTCAGGCTTATGGGGCGATAATTTCCAGGATCCGTTGAGGCACCACCTTTGTGGAGAGGGACCACCGTTGCTGTACGCCACTGTTTGGGTACATATCCTGTAGTAAGGCTGAGATTGAACAGTAGTTTATGTTTGGGTTTAGCTCTTCTTGGAGTTCATGTAGGACGCAGCCTGGGACACCGTCTGGTCCCATTGATGCTGTGTTTTTTGCTTTGGAGAGGGCAGCTCTTACCTGAGCATCTGAGATGTCAGGGGGGCAGCACTCTGCTGGGATAGATATTTGCCCTTTTGGTGGGGGGGAGGAGTTTGCGCTGAACCTGTCAGCTAGGATGTTGGCAATGTCTGTGGGTTCGGTGTATTTTTTGTCATTTTGGACTAATTCTGAGCATATCTGGGAATTCCCACCCAGGTTCCTAACATAACTAAAGAAAGCCTTGTGATTATCCTTAGTGTCCTGTGCAATTTTTCTCTCAAAGCTGGCCTTAGACGATTTTATGAGTGCCTGTAGTTTTTTGCTAATACTGATCAGAGATGCCTTCCTCTTTTGGGATTTTGCTCTATCATGTAGTAGCTTCCTCCTTCTATTGTATAGTTTGTTTATGGCTGGGGTCCACCAGACAGGACGTTTGCCTTTGGAGGATTGGGTCTTGGTTTTATTTGGGATTGCATGATCCATGCATTCCTGAAGGCGTTCATAGAATGCGTTTATAAAGGATTCTGCGGTCTGGGCCGTATTTTCCACAGGCCTGGGGGCTTTGAAGGATTCCACCTCGGGTTTGAGAAGTGTGAAATTTGCTTTAGAGAAGTTTTTCACTGTGGTTTTCTGGGCAGGGGGTGGGGTCGGGATGTGAATATCCAGTGAGATTAGTTTATGATCTGATCTTACCAGTGAGGGATACACTTCTGGTCTGGAGCATAGAGTCCCCATGTTGGTGATGATCAGGTCCAGTATGTTTTCCCCTCTTGTGGGAGTGGTAACAAGTTGTTCCATAGCATTTGAGTTTATAAATTCTAGGAACCTTTGGGCTAGGGTGCTGGAGCTAGAGTAATGCTAACAGTCTATGTTTGGGTGGTTGAAGTCGCCCAATATAATGGTGTTTGGAGAGACCTTCATATTTTCCATTGTTCTCAGGAAGGCCGAGTGGCTGGGTTTGGGAGGGTGGTCTGTAGCAGACTATAAACTGGAAGGCAGTTTTACCCACTGTTAGTTGCACATGGATAGTCTCTGATGCTTCATGCTGTGCCACCAACCTGGAGGTGTAGGTATCTTTGAAGAATATTGATACTCTCCCTCCTTTTGTGGTTCAGTCCAAGTTTTGGGGCCGAAAAGCATGGTATGAGGTATAACCTGGTAGTGCTGGGGTGCTCTCGGGAGCCTTGAGCCAGGTTTCTGTTACTGCACAGATATCGATGTTCTCCATGCTAAGGAGAGTTTCGAGTGCATGCATCTTGAGGTTTAGACTTCTGGCGTTGAGTAGCACTACTCTTAGTTTCTTATCCCTTGTGATACCTATGGAGGTGGGTTTGTCTTTTGAGCCTTGCCTAAAAAAGGCACTATGGGGGTTGCAAGAGCCTTTGCCAGTGTCCGAAAGCCCAGGGGTGATAGGTGCAAGCCGTCCCTAGCGAAGCATCGTGGCTTGTCGAGCATGTCATCCCAGACTGACAGGCATTGGATCCCCTTGAATGACACCAATACTTAAGCCAATTGTTAAAATTGATCATCTTGTCTTCATATTGTGGCATCATTCTTGGTGAGGGTAAGATGCTGCTCAAGGTCAGGGTCATTACGACTACCCCTCCTTCCTTGTCGGGCCTCATTACTCATTTCTTGGTTCCTCATTAACTCTGTTAGTGCTTTTTGTTCATCCTTTGTTTGATTTTGGTTAGTCTTGTTTAGTCCTATTCCCTACTAAATTCCCATACTCTTATCTCATTCAATCTTTCAAAAAGGGCCACTGGAGGTAATGGGGGGGGGGGGGTTGTAAGTGCTTTTCCTTTTTAAAGTCACCCTAGTTTCTTCCCTCTTCTTTCCATTTTCCATTACCAGTTTTAAGTTTATGGCCCTTGCAAACATCTTCAGATCCTGAATTGTGTTAACCATGTGGTTCTGTTTCTTGGGGATGAAACTGAACCCTTCCACAAAAAGTTCTCCATAGATGTTATTTAGTGTAGTCCCACTATAGCTGTAAATTTTAAGACCCTTGTATTCAAAAATACCATTTTCATTATACTGACATTGTGATTTCCTACATTAGTATTGGTATGTATATACATTTCTTTAAGGCTTGCTTCATTAAGCAAGTTACCACATTCTAAGCCATGCTGTACAAGCAGGGTATTACCACTACTGAACTTTCATTTGTTATGTTCAGTACACTTGCATTATCCCTATTCCCCAAAAATTCATCACCAAACATCTCATGCAAGGCCTCAATGCAGTAATTTTCCACATTTGTATCATTATTTTTGTACATTTCTTTAAAACTTGCTTCATTAAGTAAGTTATCACATTCTACACCATACTGTACCAGTAGAGCATTACTACTACTGGAACTTTCATTTATGTTCAGTACACTTGCATTGCCTCTGTTCCTCAAAAGTTCATCAACAACAGTCTCTTGCAATGCCTCAGTACAGGAAAAGTCAGTATAATGTTGAAAGCTGTCATTACCAACAAGTTCAGATGGCCTTACTTGTTGGTAAAATTATTGTGGTGGTCTCTCTTTCCTTCTGTTTTGGCCTCCTTGTTGCACCTGGTAATCTCTCCAGTTCTGATTTTTGTTTCTGGGTGTCCAGGAACCATACTTGCTTTTCAGCCATGCAGACCTCCTCAGTAGTGGTAGAAAATCCTGTTCTGACCCTATCCTTTGCTCCCTAAACACCTCTGGTTCCTCAGTTTCTTCACCTGGTAGGATTTCCACCACCTCTTCATCCGTTTCTACGAATGAAATTCTCGACCAGCCAGCTGCACCTGGGATCGGGTAGGCCCTCTTTTGCTTGTATTCCTCCTGATTTCTCTTCAGCGTTTTCTTTTTAATGTTGGTCTCATGCTGCTTGACCTGCAGAAAGTTGGCAGTGTAAATCCCTTTGTTAGTCTCAGAGTCCATCAGTAGTTATTTTGTTTTGTAATGTCATTATTTCCTCTTTGAGTGTCCATAATCCTTACATTGTCTTTCATCAATAACCGCATAAAGTCAATGCCTGTCCGGTCAAATAGTTCTAACATTTCCCAGTGAAGGACCGAACGACTCTGAATGTTGTTGGGGAACTTACAAATTCTTAGCCCCTTCGGTACTCTTCCTAACATATACAGTCCTCAACAAACATATTATTGAGCTGCAACCCTCTAAAGGTTTTCAGAGTCTTTTCCAATTTATATACTTTTTGTTTGAAGTTAGAGTTAACATCTGTTTGCTGGCCCCCATATCCATTCCATGATGGTAACGGTTCTCTGTTCAGCCAGGTGAGCAATTCTCCATCTGCCATTGGTTGAGGACTTCTCTCATTCACCTCGCTTACTCCATTGGCGTTCGCTCCTCTCTGTAACACCCCCAAATAGGATGCCCTAGTTTCGGGACTTAGCACTGGTAATACAGCTACTGGTGCTCGTTTCACTAGCTGCATGAGTCTCTTTAACTCTACGGGAACACACTAAATCAACTTTAGTGTTGATTTGCGATATCAACGCCAATAGCTGTGTTAAGCTTATATTATCATCATTACTGACACTGTCCACAGATTTATCCATTTCCATGTGCTTCATTAGCAATCACCAGTCAATTCACAATGAAATCTTGCTTGTAGTTTCTCTCTTCAGAGCCATCTTTCCGTTAACGTGTCACAGCCTTTCCCTGGTCAAGTATCCTGTGTACTAGATGTACACCAATGTTCACAATAATCAAAAAGTTACATAAAAAATATCCAACAAGAATGTCACAGGATACCTTCTCCTTGAAAAGAAGCAGACACCAGGCAGAGTAAGGTTATAAACACTTTCGTTCCCTTTATTCACACTCAAGAAAAACGGAACTTCATCAGATACAAAAACCTTACACACTTCCCCCCCCCTTTTTTATATGCAATTCAGTTAGTTAATTTACACCAATCATTGTGTAATTAATCAATTATGTAAGGCCTTTCTTAAGCATACCTTTTTACTTAGACCTCCAGTAAAGGACCTTACTCCACCTTGGGACCTCACTGTGGTTTTGCAAACCATAGTACTTTCTCCCTTTTGTACCATCAGCTAAAGTAGATCTAAAATTTCTTTCTTCGAAAACTGTCTTTCTGGTGACTGTAACCTCTGCAAGATGAGTATCTGAACTCTAAGCACTATTTTCCAAACCACTGTTATTTATTTACTTACATTTGTTTACCAGGAAAGTCCGAATGGGCAGGACCCATTTTAAACGGAGGCCCATAGTAACAGATTTGATATTTCATGAAGACAGGGTTACTTATGCACAAATCGTTCCTCTTACCAAAAATTACCACTGAAACCAGTATCAAGTCAAGTCATCAATTTACCAGATGTTCTTCATGTTTCACTGTTGCAGTCATTACATTTGGATAATCTGCTGGCAGGTTGCCCTCAGTCGGCCTGATTAACAAAGTCTTGGGTCCTGCGTCTGTTGCTGTCCCTTCTTCCATGACATCAGGTCATTAGGGGTGTAAAACATGCAGCCGACGCCATTACATCAGTCTTTCTTGCCGCACGGTGCTCAAAGCAGAAGCAGTTCGCAAGTGCCGGTCGGCCGATTCCTGAAATTTTCATTTTAGAGTTTCAGAACCAAAGTCTTCAACTAAAAGCTAAGTACCCTGTTGGGGAAACTTTTTCTTGCTCCTTAACGATGTCAGTAAAAGTTAATAATTGCATTACTTGTGGAAAGCAAATACCTCATAAGGATTTTCATTTGTACTGTATTCCTCGCCTAGGCCCTGACCACAACGTACCTTGCTGTCGGTTTTGTGCTAAATTTAATTAACGCACTCTTAAACTTCAGTATATTTTTTCTTCTAAATATTTTGGCTCACGATTTAATTATCCAGAAATGTCGTCTGTTAGCAATCCAACTACCGGAATACCTAAAAAATGCAAAGAAAAAGACAGAGACAGACCGTCGAGGTCCAAAACTGATGATGATGCTTCTCCTAAGCCAGTCGCCAGTTTGCCGGTACTCAGTGAGGCACTTTCACAGCCCCTGATACCCGCTACTTCTGATTCGCAGGCCTCTACTCAGACTCATTCGGAGTCCAGTATGCCGTGAGATGCTTCAATTATGGAACCCGCAGATGTCTCTACCTTAGATGGGTCCAGAGCCACTGTGCAGGCACCGGCTTCTGAGGGTGTTTTCAGGCCTACAGATTTGTATATTAGATGACACCATCTTCAAAACTAAGGCCAAAATCGAAATCTATGTCTAAAAAAAAATGATGCCTGGGCCACGTGTGCAGGCCCCTATGCCTAAAAAACAAACGATCAAAATGGCTGAAGATTTAATTACTCTGATCAGGGGTAGCCAACCCCCTCCTTCTTAGAGGCCTAGGCAAGATATTGATTATGAATCTTCTGAACAGGATTCTATTTCTTCTGACTCTTCAAATGAACAGGATTTGTCTATACCTACTTATGAGGACTCCAATGCAGAAGATTCCATTCCTTCTGCTTCTCCCCCTGAGGATTTTTGTTTTGGGGAAACTTTACATACCTTAAGGGAACATTTCCACTGGGAAAGTCCGGATTTCTCTGAATCTAAAAAGAGGCTTGGGGATTTTCTTCTTCTTCCTCAGCATAGGGCTTTGGCTATACCTCCTGTTCTAGACATTGTTGATTATGTTTTTTTCAGAATCTAGTATGGCTCCTCTCTGCCTCCGGCTCCTTGTAAGCCAGACAAATGGGTTCCTGACTCCCACAAATTCCTTTTCAAAAATCCTATTGCTGATCCTGAAACCATTTCTCAGGGTCCCAAGGGCATTAAGGCCTCTACTGCTAAAAATCCTACCCCTTCTGATAGAGATTCCAGGGCGCTGGATAGATGGGGCAAAAAGGTTTACACTTCTGCAACCTTGGCAATCAGGGCTTTAAACTGTCAATTTCATATGCTTAAATATCAACAGCATATCATGGGATTACTTAACAGAAAACGATGTTAATTTCTGACTGTGTGGAAAATAAAGATTTACAGGATTTATTACATTCAGCTGAACAAGTTGGAAAACGTACTTTACAGTGAGGTTTTTATTCTTTGCAGGCCTCTTGCAGGGCTGCTGTAACTGGGTCTGTGCTAAGAAGGCATACTTGGCTCAAAGAGCAAACTCTGCCTGATCATGTTAAAGCAAAATTGTTGGATGCTCCTTTACAACAGAACCGTCTCTTTGGTAATAAAGCTGACGTTTTAAAAAAGATCTAAGATAAATCCAAATCTATGCAAACTGTAAAAAATTTCTTACAAGTGCAGCCTCCAAGATTTAGTAGGCACTGGCCTACTAAGAACTGGTCCTTTCCTGTCCCTTCGAGAGCCACTTAAGTCAAACCCAGACATTCCCAAAGCTCCAGGTTTCAGTCACAAGGGACTTTTAGAACAAAGCAATGGGGTGCCTCCACCTCCAAATCTGGAAACAACAAGGTACCTCCCTATGGTAAACAGTCTCAATGACTTTCCTCTACACTCACCAAGCACTTACCTTTTAGCCACCCCTTTGGGGGGAAAACTGGCACTTCATGCACGAAACTGGCAACTTATAACCCAGGACAAATGGGTTTTAAATATAGTATCCCTGGGATATAGATTTCATTTCCACATGTTGCCAGTCCCAAACGGATGGCCAGACCTGCCCCTAAATCAGTGGGCAGAGGCCCAGAAACAAGTTCTGTGCCTCATGAATATGGGGGCTATATAACCAGTACCAGAAAAGCAAAAGGGACAAGGTTTCTATTCAAGACCTTTCCTGGTACCCAGAAAAGACAAATCATGACGTCCAAGTTTGGACTTATGTACTCTAAACACATTTCCGGACATTTCAAAATTCAAGATGCTGACTTTTCAACAGTTACTTCCTATGCTAGGCAAAGATGCCTGGTTGTTAACTCTAGACCTGAGGCTTACCTGCATATCTCAATGAGGGAAGCTTGCAGAAGATACCTCCACTTCAAAGCAGGCTACTTGCATTACCAGTTCTCTGCACTGCCCTTTGGCTTATCTACTGTGCCCAGGGTCTTCACAGAGTGCCTGGCTCCAGTAATTGCATTTTGCAGGCAAAGAAATATTCAAATATATCCTTACCTGGATGATAACAAGGACATTCTTCTAAAGCATCTGGCATTCTAACTTGTCTAGGGTACACCATAAACGAAAAGAAATCACAACTGGTACCCTCTCAAAAAATTGCATTCCTGGGTGCAAGCTTGAATACAACTGCCCAGATGACTTACCTTATGCCAGAAAAGCAAATTCAATTGGTGACTTACTTCAAACAGGTGGCCACAAAAACCCTGCTATCTGCAAGACAAATTCTGCAAGCATTGGGGTTCATGGCCTCCTGCATTCTTCAAATTCCATATTCAAGACTGCATATGAGGAAACTTCAGTGGTACTTGAAAGGTTTATGGAGTCAACATTCTCACAGCCTGGAAACAATCATTCCCTATCATACCTTGCCTGCAACTAGCGTTTCTATGGTGGGCAGAGGCCTGCCACCAAAACAAGGGACTGCCATTCACTCCATCCCCTGCTACCCAAACCCTAACTACAGACGCATCAGACTATGCTTGGGGGGCTCATCTGGCAGGGAAGTGCATTGAGGGCAAATGGAGCCCAAATCAAATGCACCTTCATATCAATCGGAAAGAGATGCTAGCTGTACAGAATGCACTGACAGCCTTCAAGGACTATCTTCATCCAGGACAATTAATGATAAAGACAGACAACACCACAGTTATGTGGTACATAAACATGCAGGGGGGTACGCATTCCTACCCCCTTTGCAGACTAGCCATGGCATTGTGGAACACGGCCTTGACCTACCAAATACAACTACAAGCTCAATTCCTGCCAGGAAAGCTGAATACTCTGGCAGACGAACTAAGCAGAAATATTATGGACCCACACGAATGGAAACTGGAACCACAAATTTTCAACATGTTGACAAGCAAATGGGGGAGTCCAGACATAGATCTTTTTGCCTCACCCCCAGAACTATCAGTTGGACAAATTCTGCACAAGAATTCATCACAAAAAAGCCTGGAAAGTGGATGCCCTATCAGTCTATGCTTTTCCCCCTTTGCCTCTGCTCTCCAAAGTTCTACTAAAAGTCAGACAGGACAAACCAAAAATGATTCTGATTGTTCCAGACTGGCCTCGCCAACACTGGTACCCACTCCTGCGCAATGTATCACACTTTCCACAGTGGCACCTGCCTCAGACACCTTACTTACTGTCTCAGCAGAACAACCAAATTTTGCACACTCATCTCCAAACTTTGAATCTTGCAGCGTGGCTAATCATCTAAATTCTCCCTTGGCATCCGTCAGCAAACCTGTGGTAGATATAATTTTGGAGGCGAGAAGGCCTAGTACTGGAAAATCTTATGCTGACAAATGGAAAAGATTCTGTGCCTGGAACCAATCACAAGGAATAAGCACAGCAATGCCCAATATTCCTCAGATTTTACAATACTTAACTGAGATGCTTCACAAGGGCCTATCATTTTCTTCCGTAAAAATCCATGCCTCTGCCATTTCAGCTCATTACAACACAGATCCTCCCCTTTTCTCTCATCCTCTGCTAAAGCAGTACCTCAGAGGGGCCAAACACTTAAGACCTCCCAGGATAGCTCCAACCCCTGCATGGGACCTCAATTTTTTATTGGAAAAACGTACTCTCCCTCCTTTTGAGCCAGCTGCATCTGCAGACCTAAAATTTTTTTCCCTGAAAACAGCTTTCCTTTTAGCAGTCACTTCAGCTAGAAGGATATCTGAATTACAGGCTCTTATGGCAGTGGAACCTTTCATTATTTTTCATGCGGTCAGGACCATTCCATCTTTCATGCCTAAGGTGGTATCCAGTGTGGCTCTTAATCAGACCATTCATCTGCCAACTTTCTTTCCCAATCCACAGAACAAGGGTGAGCGGATTCAGCATTCATTGGATGTACACAGACAACTTAGGTTTTACTTAACAGAACAAAATCTCTAATAAAATTTGAACAACTGCTGGTGGCATTTGCTGCAGGGGCTGAGGGAAAGGCAATTTCAAAGCAGACTGTTTTCATATGGATAAGCCATTGTATTTGTTTCTGCTATATGCACTATGGTAAAACTATTCCCCAAGGGATCAGATCGCATTCCACCAGGGCTGCATTTACTTCTGCAGCATTTCTCAGAGGTGTTCCTACCAGATATATTCTAGAAGCTGCTACCTGGAGCTCAGTTCATACGTTCACCAAACATTGCCATTTACCTTTCTTCTCTAAATCCAGAGATGGCTTTGCCACTGCTGTCCTGCAGGGCCTTATAGCTGGTCCTAATGCTGTATACATCCATCCTCCCAACCATAGCTTTGGGAATCTACCCAAATGTAATGACTGCAACAGTGAAACACGAAGAGCATAGTACAGTTGTGTACACTTACCATAAATGTAGATGTTCGAGTGTATTCACTGTTGCAGTCCTGGTTACCCACCCCTCCAGCCCCCTGTTCTTTCTCTTACTATACCTCTACTTTCTTTTACTATGCTTAAAAGCCTTTTTGGGTGCATTTGCTTTTGTTTGGAGATATATTTTTTGAGTTTTAAATGTATATATGCATAGGCAATTTCATTTTTTCCTTCACAGGACCAAAGAATTTAGAAAAACTGATTCGTTAATCAATTGTCTCCCTTATTAGTAAAAATTGGGCTCACCAGTTTCAAAAACTACACTAGCTAAATGGATAACGGATTTCCTTTGTTTATTCCTTGAGAGGCATAACCTTACCAAGACCACCAAAAGTGCATTCAACTAGATCAATGTCTACATTGACTGCCTTTTGGCTAGAACCTCTGTTGATATTTGTGCAGCTGACACTTGGTCTAATACCCATACCTTTATTGCTCATTAGAAATTGGACATCATCCACAGAAATAGAGCTGCCTTTGGTTCAGAGGTTCTCTGGAACATCCTTCCATGAAGGTTACCGTAGCCAGGGACTCAGTCCCATTCATTGAGGAACTAATGAAAATTACAACATTAGATAACGAAATTATGTATACACCATAATGTTCCATCGGTGTTGGCCATTTTCATTCTCTCAACTTCCCTTCCTCCTTCCCCCAGTCCATGACTTTGGGAGAGACCTAAAGGAATTGATGTTAAGGATTGTTGTTCCTGTTTGTGCTGCTGAATCACTTTTCTGTCATAGCATTGTTATTGTATGTAATAGCAGCAAACTCAGTCTGAGGTATTGTAGTGATCATGGGCATTATAGGTAAGAGAGGACCTAGAGTGTCAGATCCTAGCATTTTTAGAAAGTGGCTGAGTTGGATCCAAGGATTGGATCCAAACCCATTCATTGATGAAGAATGAAAATGGACAACACAGATGGAACATTATGGTGAGTACATAACTTTTTAAAACAGAAACACAGAGACCTTTCCCTAGAATTGGTCACTGAAGACATGGACTTGGATGAAGACAGTCCCCCCTAGATCCCCTTTTGAAGACATTACTTTTGGTGAGATCATTAAATTGATGAAACAGAGAATGGGGGTGGTCTACAGATAGTCCTTCTCCAGATGTGTCCATGTTGCTGTTTGGTTCTGGTTCATTTTCATTCAGGGTGGTACCGTTTGTTGACCCACTCAACATGTATCTGTCATTATGGTAAGTACATCATTTTATTTTTTTTTTGTATAAATATCAACAGTACACCATTACATAAATAGCTCAGTTCCTACCTTCCTTTAAACCACACTTTTCCTGCAGAACAATATTCTGCCTGTATTGTTCCCACAGTTTGCTATTTACTTCTGTGTAATTTGCTCCTGGCCTTTTCCAAAAATCCTTCCAAAGATACTTCCAATTCTGTTATCACGGTTGCAGTATTCAATACCTTAAATACAGTTGGTATAGACTTTGATTTCCATTTTCAAGTAGTTGCTTTTTTGGCAGTCACCAGGACTAAACTTAACAAGGCCTTAGTGTGACTAGGCAGTTCAGATCCTGTGTCCCAACTCAAAATAATTTCCTTAGTTGCAGCCTTTTGCTCACCCAATATTTCTGACAGAGTACTCCGTAGGGAATTTTGTGAAGTCAACCAACTAATTTCACTCCCAAAACATTTGTTCCCAGTTGCATCTTTCTCATCCATCACACCTCCAACATTTGACATCTACCTGAGGAAAAAAATCTTTGGAGTCTGCTTATGGTATAAAAATACCTATGCAAACATTGCCAAGCAAAAATCCTAAATCTTCTAGACTTGGTTGTATACTTGGGAGCCATGCATATGTTCTTCTGTTTTTCCCTCGTGAATTGCATATCCATTATTTTTGCCCATTCTTTTCTAACCTCCTCTGATTGATTCCTATAGTTATCGTGCAGTTATTTTATATGCCCTACTAATTGTCCTTTTTTTAACAGTAAATTCTGTTTCAAGTTCAACTGTAAAGTCTGCCAGAGCAGATCTTTCACTTAGGATTCCCGTATCCCTTTTTGTATACTTTGATATCAATCCCTGGTATGAAAGGCAGTCCCTAGCCTGTAATCCAAATGTCTTATTGGCATCTTCTCACTCTTTTACCTTTTTCCTCTCTAGTTATTTGCTCCCAATACCTTGATTCCATTGCCAGTTTTCTCCATTAAATTCCAGCCACTTCTTGCCTAATCTCTGTAGCCCTAATTGCAGTGATCCCTATCGGCAAACTCTCCTTTCTGCATTCTCATGTTAGCTGAGTTCTTAGAATACTTTCTGCTACTTTATAAATGTAATATTCTGCATGACTGTTTTCCTTGATCTGCATCCAAAACCCCACTTTGTTCTTATTTCTTGAATCCCCCCCTTTTCATCATAATTCCTTTCCACTTTGAATTATAACTTTCTGCTTGTGTTATGTATACAAGCCTTAATTATGTAGCTCTAAAATATCCATTCAAATCAGATATTCCTAAACCACCTTGTTCTGAACAAATTCCTTCAACTCTTTATTGTTGTCTACAACTTCTCCTCTGGTTGATTAAAAAAATATGCCTAACCTGTATATAAAACTAAAGGGTCTAAAGCATTTCACTGCTTGTATCTTTCTACCCATATCCATAAATAAGAGCTTCCAGGTTCTCCGTTTTAATAGGCAGTCTCCAAGCACTTGGCCCTACCCAGTTCAGATTAGTCAGGGGCAGGTCTTGCCTGTTGAACCTGGTTGATATCTTTGAGACAGTCACCAAATCCCTGGATGAGGGAAAGTGACAGTCACCAAATCCCTGGATGAGGGAAAGTGAGTACATACAGTTTACCCTGACTTGGCCAAGGCCTTTGACATAATCCCCCACTCGGGCATCATTGAAAAGCTAACTCAACTTGGCGTAAATCCCTGTCTCCTCAGGTGGGTAGCCATCATTCTCTCTAATAAGACCCACAAGGTCAGAATAGGTGCCACCACCTCCGACAGCAGACCTGTCACTAGGGGTGTTCCACAGGGATCTGTCCTGGAACCCCTACTGTTTGGCATTTACTTCTTAGAGGTTCAGACAAAGGGCCTGTGGCTGACCAAGTTTGCAAATGACTGTAAGTTGGGTGCTGTCATTGACTCCCCAAATTATGTTAACATGCTGCAAGAGGGTCTCACAGCAACAAATGACTAGTTCCAAAGTCATGGCCTTAAGTTAAATGCAAAAAAATGTATTATACTATTTGGCAAAAACATGTCCTCTACTGATTACCACATCAATGGCAAAGGATATAAATGAAAATAAAACAAAGGCTATATCAGTAAAATATGTTACAAAGACATAGTAAGATGAATTATTTAGGTGTTTGGATTAAAAAAGGATTATATTATGGCAGTTAAGGATATGTCAGAAGATACTAAACAAAAGATAATTTAAAAGTTGAGAAGTTGGAAGATCTTGACTATGGATTTGGATAGTAAAGTACAAACAATGGGACTGTGTCTAATCCCTTTAGTAGTTCAGGACAGGCATATATTTTTATCATCCAGAACAGAAGCTATGTACCATAATTAATACAGAATTGAAGGAAAGTGGTAAGTGGGGGTAAGTTGTCTCCGCCCAAAAAACTAAGTGTTTTAGGATTACCAGATTTGAAGGGATATGTTAGAGCTACATAGTTAATGCTCATATACACAACAAAAGTAGACAGCTATAACTCAAAGTGGAAAGAAATTATATTGACATGGGAATTAGATCACAAAACAAGAGTGATTAGGATTTTGGATATAGGCCCTTAAGGAGAACAGTAACAACTATTACAGTATGTTATATTTACAAAGTATTTTTGAGAACTCTATCAATGTGGGAATGGGGAAAGGAGAATTTTGCCAGCAGGGATGACTGTAAATAGAGGCATAGAAAATAGGTAAGAGAGAGCTGGAATTTATTGGAGAAAATTAACAAAGGAACCAGGGTATTGGGAGGCAATACATAGTGGGATGAGGCCAGCGGGTTAGAGACTGCCTTCCTTACCAGGGATTGTTAGCAAAAGTACAGGGAATGAGAAAAGGGGTAGGGGACAGTTGAGTCTAGAACAGCAGCAGCTGTTAAAAAAGGATACTTTGAAGGGCATGTAAAATAATGCATTGAAAACTAGAAGATGTTAGAAGAGACCGTGAACTGAGAATGTAAAGGCACAAGGAAGATTGAGAGAATATTTGTATGGCTTCCAAGTATGCAACAAAATCTAGAAGGTTTAGGATTTCTGCATGGAAGTGTTTGTGTATGTATTTATAACCCAAGCAGACGTCAGAGAATTTTTTCATAGGTAGACTGCAGTTGTTGGAGGTGTGTTGATGGTGGTACATGGAAACATGTTTTTTGGGAATGCAATAAATTGGTATATTTTTAAAAAAATCCCTGTTGGGTATGTTGTCAGAAGTGTGTTTGGGGAAGACCAGTTATTATAACTAAGGAAATTATCCCTTTGTGCAGGGATGTAGAAGCTAATTTACCTAGATATAGGTAAAAACCTATTAATTTTAATGCTGATGGCTGCCAAAAATTAAATTACAAGAAAACTGAAATCAGAAACTTAACTGTCAGTAATGGAATATTGAATGTTTTAATGGAGGTAAAAGAATGGGAGGTGGGATATTTAGGAAAGGAGTAAACTACAGTAAAATAAGTAGACTCTGGGGGAACAATACATGCAGAATAATGTTCAGGAGGAGTGAAATGTCAGTGAGGATAGGACTTGAGCAATCTATGTAATGTTAAATGGAATAATAATCAAGAAAGAAGCCATGCACTTATAATGCATGAAAAAGAAAAAAAAAATCTACCAGTGTTGGTGTATAATATGTAAAGCTAATAGAGGTTTTAAAAAAGTATGACTTTTTTAAGGTTTAAGATGTAAAAGATTGATGTTATGTGATCCTATCTCACCTACATTCCGTACTGATGGGCTCGGAGCCGATCCCTCGGCTCCGACTCGGCACGCTATGCTATAGAGCGAAGCCTCTTATTGGCTGAGCTATTCTCTATCCCAGGATGCACCACCACTAATCCCCCAGATCTCGTTTGCCGCTTACAAGCTAGGACGTGGTCTCAAACTTGGCTGAGCTAAGTACTGTTTTCTTTCAAAGTTTCCTGTCAGGAAATTGCTTATTCTTACCCAAAAAGCTGTTTTAACAGCTATTGTTGTCGTACGAGTGTGTTTTGGGCATTTTGTTGTGGAAAATTGTGTGTTTGATTAAGGGAAAGGTTTCCCGTTTAAGTTAGAGGGGCCTTCCCCTATTCTTCAGCTAGTGTCTATTATTTTTACAAGGAGGTCAAGTACCTGTTTAACTTAGAGGGTCTTGGCCTTCCTTTTCCGTATTTTTTCTGATATTGTATTGTATTGTGTCGTTTAAAAAAAAAAAAAAAAGTTGGTTAAAAATGTTTGTATTGTGGTAAAATCTTCTTTCTGAGTAGATAGTGCTACTTTAACTTGTTTTAGTGTTTTTTTTTGATAGTCATTATGTCAAAAGAACATAGACCCTCAGGGTTCAAAAAGTGCACGAGGTGTGGTTATAAAATGTCTATAACCAATGACCACTCCTCGTGCGTATATTGTTTAGGCGCCAAGCACCTACAGGAGTCCTGTAGCGTGTGTCACGCCTTTTCTTCTAGAGTCCTCCAAGAGAGGAAGAATAAATTAATATTGAAAGGGCTGATTAAACCCTCCTTCGAGGAAGCCTTATCCTCCTCATCCTCTCCTACCAAGAAGAAGAAAGCGTCGACTCCGACCAGCCCGTCGGAACCGGCTGCTAAGAAACCTAGGCAGGCTTCTCCATCGGCTCCATGGACTTCGGAGCAGAGGGCGGAACGGTCTGCCTCGATGCCTCCAGTCTCGACTCCTCTGGTTTCGGAGCCGAGGACTGGGGCGTCGAGAGGCGGGTCACCTTCATCGGCTCCACTGATTTTGGAGCCGATGAGGGTTGCCGGCTCAGACTCTTCCCCTTCAGTGCCGAAGCCCTCCTCGGCACCGAGGGAAATTGTTTTGGGATCTCCCTCGGAACCGATATTGGTCGAGTCCATTCGGAGCCGGTCCCCCAGTCCTTTGGAGCTGATGGAGAAGTCGGTTCGGACCCGATCGGTGTCATCTAGATCCTCCAAGATGTCTGATTCGGACATCGACAGGGTGCTACTAAGACTTTTCCAGTCTCCTGTGTTCCAAAAGTTAGTTTCGGCTCCAGCCCATTCGGCTTCGGAGCTGATGGTCCACCCTGTAGTTATGGTTCCTCCTCCAACAGCCTCGGCACTGTTGGAGCCGGTGCTGGTAAAGCCGATGGAGGTTTTCGGGTCGGGCCCGACCCTTACTCCAACCCCGGCTCTCGAGTCGGAGTTCGGTACGCGGACCTCCTCTGTCGGCCCCGGGGGGGAACGCTTCGGGACTGATGTTTTTGGTCCCAAGCCTTCCTCTTGGTGCGTCGGCTGCGGGGGTACCGTCTACTGTCGTGGCCACGGAGGTGGGACCTTCCCAGGATTCTGGTGGTCCGGCCTTCAGGGCCATGAGGAGTGCGTTAGCCAAATCTTCTTTGGCTACCACCAGGGTCTCTCCAGCTCCTTCCCTGCATACGGAGACTGGGTCTTTGGCAGTCCCCCTGTCCTTAGACAGTGGAGCCCCGGGGCCTGAGGTCACCCCCACTGGGGGTTCCCCCCCTCCTGGAGGTCCCTCTGAAGCTTCTTCGGAGGAACCACCAAGGAAAAGATCGTGCAAGAGGAAGCACGTTGACTCCCCCGATGAGTCTCTCACGTCAGACACTGATCTTGATGATGTAGAGGGGTCCCCTAAGTCGTCCTCAGATGATGTCTCCTTTGCAGACATCCTGGAAACCCTCAAACAACGAGGCGGCTGGCAATCCAAACCCCCTTCTGCTGACGAGTCGGTGTTCCTTAAGGCCTTCGGGGCTCAGCCTTCCGCCTCTGGGTGTCTCCGCCCTTCGACGAGCTCCTAGATTTGATCTGTCGAAGGGCGTGGGAACACCCAGACTCTGTGGAACCGGTGCCTGCTCACCCAAATAAGTTCCTGTCAGCACCCCCAGAAAAGGAGTTTTTGACGAAAGGTGTGGCTGTAGATGCCTTGGTGGTGGCATCTGCTACCCAGCAAGATGTAGCAGCGGCTTCGACGTCCGTCCATCCTCCTAATAAGGAGTCTAGGAGCATGGATCGGTACGGTAAGCGCACCCTAAGTTCAGCGACCTTTACTTTAAGATCCCTGAACTATTTAACGCACTTCACCAGGTTTCAGAGGGATCTGATCAAGGAGCTTTCAGATACCCTCTTGGGTAACCTACCTGAGCAGCTGGCCCAGACGGTTGGCTCTCAGTTGGCTACGCTGTCATCCATATCAAACTCGTCCATGAGGCTCATTTCTTATGCGGCTGAAGGGGTGAGTAGAGCGGCGGGTACAGGTATTGCTCTACGGAGGCAAGCCTGGCTCCGTCTGTGTCATTTTGCGGAAGCCTTCAAGTCTTCCTTTGCGACGCCCCCTTTGATCTTTGATGGGTCTTCTTTGTTTGGACCCAAGGTAAAGGACACATTGACCCGCTGCGAGCAAGAAGGTAAGACTTTGACTGCCGTAGGGGCACGATTTTCCACTCCCTTTTGGCCTTACCCCAAGGCTAAAAGAGGAGGGAAAATGTGGTTCCGTAAATCACAGAAGTCTTATCCCTCGCAGCAGGACGATCCCCCTTCTAGAGGCAGAGGAGGGGGAAATTTTTCTGGAAGACGCCGTCCCAGAGGCAGCAGAGGCCCCCGCAACACTGGCGACCGTGAGTCCTTTCGTGGCTCTTCAGCCTTCCACAATCCCTGAAGGATTGCCTGACTGTGCAGCTCCGGAGCCTGACTGTGCAGCTCCGGAGCCAGTCGGGGGTCGTTTTTCGAGGCACCTAAAAGCCTGGGAAGATATCACTCAGGACCGATGGGTGCTTCGAATTATCGCCGGAGGTTACGCCATTCCCTTTTCTCACTCCCCACCTCAGTCCAAGAAAATCCCAGACCCGCCACCCAGTCAACGGGAAATTGCAGCCGTAGAAGTTTCAAAGCTGCTTCAAAAAGGAGTCATCCAACCGGTCCCCGCAGACCAGATCGGATTAGGGACTTACTCAAGATTCTTTTTGGTGCCAAAAAAGACCGGGGACTTGAGGCCCATTTTGGATCTCAGCATTCTAAATCGTTCAGTCAAAAAGTCCAAGTTCTGAATGGTCACCCTACAATCCATTCTCCCACTGCTGGAGAAAGGTGTTTGGATGTGCTCCATAGATCTCAAGGACGCTTATTACCATATCATGGTACATCAAGCGTCCAGGAGACATCTGCGCTTCAGCCTAGGAGACAGTCATTTTCAGTTCAGCGCTGCCCTTTGGTCTCACCACAGCCCCCAGGGTGTTCACCAAATGTTTGGCGGTCGTGACTGCTCACCTGAGAAGTCTAGGATTCCAGGTGTTTCCGTATCTAGACGACTGGCTCCTAACTGCTACCTCCAAGCATCTACTATTGCAGAGCCTACAAGCCACAATATCACTGGGCACTTCCCTTGGAATCACCTTCAATTGGCCAAAGTCTGTGTTGCTGCCATCTCAATGCATAAGATTCATCGGAGTAGAGATAGACTCAAACCGAATGCGGGTCTATCTTCCTACAGAAAGGATAAAAACCATACAGGCTCAGGTTCGAGCCTTACTTCCCAGATCCAAAGCCCCAGCCAGAATGGTCCTGCAGCTATTGGGATCTATGTCCGCCACGGTTCTTCTAGTTCCCCTAGCAAGGTTGCACATGAGAATTCTCCAGTGGCTTCTTTCAACACAGTGGTCCTTTCAAGATCTCCCTCTCAGTCACCTCATATGGATCACGGAAACCTGAAAACAGGACCTTTGCTGGTGGCTGGTGCCCTCCAATCTGGATCAGGGACGACCCTTTGTTCCACCTCCTCCTGTGGCCACTTTGACTACGGACGCCTCCCAGGTGGGGTGGGGGGGGGGCATTCCCTGGGCAGGTCAGTCCAAGGCAAATGGCATTCGGAAGAGAGCCTCCTTCATGTCAACATCTTAGAAATGAGGGCGGTGTTTCTGTCCCTACAAGCCCTTCACGATTACCTCCCTCAGGGCATAATTGCCATTCACTCCGACAACATGTCAGTAGTCTGGTACCTGAACAAGCAGGGAGGGACCAGATCCTACCCCCTTTGCAGAGAGGCCATGAGAGTTTGGGAATGGGTAGTGTCGACCAAATGATTTCTAGTGGCGACTCATATCCCTGGCAAGTCCAATGTCATAGCCGACAGACTGAGCAGAACGATCCTCTCTCCACACGAGTGGTCTCTGAACAATACGGTTGCAACTCAGATTTTCAGCAAATGGGGAATTTCTTGTTGCGATCTCTTCGCAACCCCGCTGAATGCGAAGTGCAAAAAGTTCTTCTCCCTCACCCCGACTCCGGGGGAGAGCCCTATGGATGCACTAGCCCATCCTTGGCCCACCGGCTTGCTATATGCTTTTCCCCCAGTTCCCTTCCTTCCCAGAGTGATCCAAAAGGCGTCTCACTTGGGGAGCGAAATGATCTTAGTTTCTCCTTACTGGCCTCGTTAGGTATGGTTCCCCTATCTTCGGAAATATGCACTGGACGGTCCATGATTCCTGGATCAGATCCCAGACCTATTAGTTCATCAGTCGGGACTACTCCACCAGTCCCTCCACACCTTGAAATTAACAGCTTGGCTCCTCCTCTTCCGACTATAGTCAGGAATCATACCTTAGACCCGGAAGTCATACATATCTTATCTTCGACCCACAAGTCTGCCACTAAGAAATTGTATACTAGCAAATGGAAGAGATTTGCTATTTGGGCTCAACTCCGAGGTCTGGATCCCATCGCTATTCCTGTATCGGAAGTCCTGAAATTTCTAACTTCCCTATTCAATCAAGGTTCTTCAGTCTCTACCATCAAGGTTCAATTGGCAGCTATTTCCAATTTTCACGAATTTATAAACCCACCTTTAATGAGTAACAGATTGTGTAAGACCTTCATGAAAGGTGCTGCGCTTTTACGACCTCCGATTTCTCATCCTGCTCCTCCATGGGATCTCGATGTGGTGTTACGTGCCTTAACTCCCCCCCCCCCCTTCGAACCGGCAGCAACATGTGATTTGAAATTTCTATCATGGAAAACTGCCTTTCTGGTTGCGATTACTTCTGCCAGAAGGGTTTCAGAGTTTCAAGCTTTGTCTGTAAAACCTCCGTACCTGGTTTTTCACAAAGATAGAGTATCTCTCAGGCCAAATCCATCCTTTGTCCCTAAAGTTTGTTCCGGTTTTTGCCTACAACAGTCATTGGAACTTCCAGTTTTCTTTCCAAAGTACTCAAACAAAGCAGAATATATATTCCACACATTGGATGTCCACAGGCAATTGCGTTTTTATTTAGATAGGACCAAACAAACAAGGAAAACAGATCAATTGTTTGTGTCCTTTTCGGATAATAAATTGGGCAAAGCCGTCACAAAGGTCACTATTGCCAAATGGATCAGGGACTGTATTAGTCAAGCTTATTCCTCTTCTAATAAAGAGCTTACGACCTCTGTCAAAGCTCACTCTACAAGAGCTATGGCTACTTCAATAGCATTCCATTCTAAGCTTGCCATTAGTGACATTTGTGCTGCGGCTACGTGGTCTTCCCCGCACACTTTCATTTCCCACTACAAATTGGATGTGGCATCTCTGGGGCAAGCTTCATTTGGTTCCACAGTGCTCAGGAGTGTTTTCCAGTGAGCCACCCAGGATTTAGGTGCTAGGGACGCTGTCCCATCAGTACAGAATGTAGGCGAGATAGGATCACATAACATCTTTTAGTTATGTACTCACCATAACGTTAGATGTTTGGGATCCATCTCGCCTATATTCCCAATAACCCACCCTCCTCCCCCCTTCCTTGGAGATCAGAAGAGATCGGACGGTCCGAATTCTATTGTTTCATCTTGAAACATCTGGCAATGTTATATAAACAAGTTATGTGTGTGTGCATGAATGCAGACAAACAAGATCTGGGGGATTAGTGGTGGTGCATCCTGGGATAGAGAATAGCTCAGCCAATAAGAGGCTTTGCTCTATAGCATAGCATGCCGAGTCGGAGCCGAGGGATCGGCTCCGAGCCCATCAGTACAGAATGTAGGCGAGATGGATCCCAAACATCTAAAGTTATGGTGAGTACATAACTAAAAGTTAATGAAATATCTTTGGACCAGTCCATGAGCTTGCCTACTTTCTTCTCTAATCCTCAAAATAAGGGAGAAAGAATTTTACATTAGTTGAATGATCGTTGGCAGCTTGGATTCTATTGAGACAAAACTAAGACTATCATAACAGATTATTTATAGTTTATCAAGGTAAAAAGCTTTTGAGTTGTCCTGTCTAAAAACAGGTTATATCCTGTTAGATTCCCGTTTAAGGGGCATCCCTTCCAGGCCAGATTAAAGCTCATTGTACCATTGCTGTTGCTTCCTGTGATTCCTTTTTTAAGGGTCTTGATTCAAAAATCAGTTTGAAGCAGCCACCTGGTCTTTCATACATAACCTTCTCAAAGAAGTACAAAATAGATAACTTTTCTGTTGCCAGAACTGGTTTCTCCAAGTCCTTGCTACAAGTGTACTAGACTCCAGTTCCTTGTCTCTGTTCTCCACCCAGATAATCTAAAAGTTGTGGAACTCTTCCCTTATGTGAGCAATACTGCAGTAGTGATCAAATGAAGGACATAGTACAGTTGTCTAAGAACTTATCATAACAGTATATGTCCACATAGATAACTTGCAGTATTTGCACCCTCCCTCCGTCTACCTTTTTTTTTTTTGTTGTTGGCTCAGTTCATTCCTTTCGGTCCCATATGTACCAGCATGCATTTTCATGCCTAGGGCATGAGGCTGGCGAGTGACATGAAAGGAGGAAGCTTTGGTACAATGGCTGGACAAATGGTATCCTTGGCAGGATACTTCTGTATGTGGGCAGTGCTGCAACAGTGATCTGTTTTGACATCTGCTGTTGTATTGCTTTCTTTCCCAACATTAAAATCTTTCCAACAGTTCTTGATAAAACGTTCCAGGCAGGTGCCTTTTAAATATTTAAATGCAGCTCTGTGCTGAATTTGATATTATAACTTTGATGGCTGCTTTGGACTTTGATGTCTGAGCCATGGCATGCTACAATTTATTATTTTTTTTCTGGAGATTTGCATATATGACTTTTCTTTTGACGTTATGCAAACTCGTTAAAGATATATTCCAACCAGAGGTACTTTAGTCTAAATCCTAAATAGAAATTACAAACTCTATCCTGTACCTGAAGCAGACTGCAAAGCAAACTGTCAGAAATTAAAGACCTGTGAACCCTTGCATTTTGTACCTATGTGTAAAGAGCTATGTCAATTCCCCTTTGAACATTCATAATAAAATTTGCAGAAATGGTAGTAGGACACCAACGTACAAAATGCACTTATGACTGCATTTCTGCCCTCAAGATTTAAATACAGCTTAGTGCTGTATTTGACCCCCACAACTTTGGCTGCTATTGACCATACATTTTGAACCATGGCACGTTACAACTGCAGTAACTGAACAGATGGCAAAATAGATATGATTTTTTCTTTATTTCAGCTGTAATGACATCACAGTAAATACATAATGTGGACATGGGCTAAATTCCACCATTCTTAAAAGTCGTTTATTCACAGTTATAGAAGCAAAGCAGTAATGCAGCCTGGATCATTTAATAGTCATGTAGGCCTTTTGATGGAGATTTTTGGTACATGATTGTTTCTGAAGTAATTTGAAATTTTGTAGGTATTTATTTTTTTGGACAGCAGATCTTGAATATTCAGTTGTAAATTGTACTTGAGTTGTGCTTTTTAGGTGCTGAGACAGTAAATAAGTTCAACAAGCAGCTGTTCTATTAGGTTCTATGCCAAAGTTCCAGATGATAGTTTCATTTTTTTGCATTTTTCTTTACTAGTATTCCAAGTAATAGAAAAAAATTAAAACAAAACTCTTGAGACAAATAATGACTTCATTTCTCTTTTACGCAAGCAAAATATATTTAGGATTTTATATGTCGTATATTTACCTCTGCAAGAGAAAACTAAAAGTGTGCATGCACATTGTGAACTAAGTCTAGATACATTTTAATTGGAGATTTGTGGAATTGTATAAGTAGTGTAACCTGAAAAACAAAATTTGGGTCCAGATTCAAAATAACTTCTTATCTGTATAAGTGACTCTAGTGTAAGTCTTTCCCGTTTCCAAAAGAACTGCTGTTTGTGTAAAAGTAACTTCTGTAAAGCAGGTTTATATTGGACTAAGTCACTTGCATTGAAACCAGACTAATTTACTAACGCTGACAGCAAGTCTTTTGGAATCTGTCCCTTGAATTGTGTTTGATTCTAAAATGCAGTGCTGTCCATGTCTATTCACATACAGACACTCTCCATGGAGAATGCGCCTCTTCAGATCACGTATACCATCTTTGACTGTGAAGAAATCACATAACTACAATGGTCACAGTAAACTACTTTCCAAATATATATTTTGCCCTCAGTGAGCTGTATCAAAGCTCATACCATTTTAACAGTGATTACGTAATTGTCCTTTGCTTTCACATATAGCCTGCTCCCCAATTCAGGATAGACATTTTCTGTATACAGTAATGTTGGATTGTGAACAAGCTGAAAGGCAGTAATGAATTTCATCTTGTTGCTTTAGACAAATTCACTTCCCTCCATCCTTCGTATCATCAGGTATTTAGCAGTGAACATGTAATTGCCTTGTGTTTTCAAACACAACTTGCATCCCATACCCAAAAGATAGACTTCTATGCTTTCCTTTGGTCTTGGTGAAGAAAGTGAAAAAATATAGAGTAACGTATTTCCACTATTTGCTCTCAAGCATGCACACTTAACCTTACAACATAATGTGTTGTTGATGTGCATACTGCCCTACCCCTACCTAGCTAACAATTTTAACAATGGTAATAAAAGTATTATTTGATTTCTTACACACAGACCCCCCCCCAAAAAAAAAAAGGTTAGTTAATGTGTGATTGCTACAAAACTGAAATAATGGCCACAGCAATGTATGTAGTCTTGTTGCCATTCACATCTTCCTTCCACAGCCCCACTGTGGTCACTGTTATTAAAAAAATGCTTGCTACTTGTCCACATGGTCATGTGGTGTCCTACTCATATTTATAAAGTGGATCTCGCTTTCTCCTTTTACTTGTAAGCACTATGGCAAAAAGTTACTGAAGCACACTAGAGCTTATTCCACTAGGTCCAGAGCTACAACTTCTGCATTTATCAGGTGGGTGTCCACTCAAGGTATTATGGAGGCAGCCAGCTGGTCCTCAGTCCACACCTTTTCCAAACACTACAGTTTATCCTCTATGTCTAGAGACAGAACTGATTCACTTCTGCAGTTCTGTGGGGGTTCCTATCCTCTTATCTGCTCTCCAGCCACCCTTCCTATAGCTTTGGGAATTCTCCCAAGTAATTTATTACTGCAGCAGTGAAACATGATGAACATTGTACAGTTTTGTCTCACTGCCATAACTGTAGCTGTTGCAGTATCCTTTTCCTTCCTTCCTTCCCCTGTGTCATGTCTCTGGGTTGGGTGATCTGTATCCCTATGTTTTAGATCCCCTTCCTATTTAAGTACCCCATCTGATCTCTTCTACACATACTCTTTGGGGACAAATATGGATGAGTTGTGCTCCTGGCCTGGTGTTGGCATAGTGGGGCTGCAGTCCTGTGTGGGCAAGAAAGGTCTGGGAAAACTGTACCGGCTGATGACCCTTGTACCCTGATGTCTTAGGAAAATGTGTCCTCCAGGCAAGGAGGAGGGGAGCAGATGTCTGGTATTCGGCCAGCCAAGAGCTTCCACAGAAGGAAATCCCAAAACTTAATTACTGCAACAGTGAAGAACTTCTGCATTTATAGTAAGTAGGCACAACTGTATTTTATCAGTAACTGTATCTTCCATTCTAGTGGCAATTCTGTGGTCACTGAACACCAGTTCTTGGTTTTACAGATAACTGCTTCCATTCGGGCACTGAATTTCCCTTGGTATGCTACTGAGGGTTAAGACATTGTTCCATAAGTGGATGCTTTCCTTGAATTGCAGTGTGATCATCAGAAGTTCAGCTGACCTTTTTGTCTTTATGAAAGAGATTTTTGCTTTATTCAGCTATTTTGTTTAAGTAGCACTTTACAATTTTTGTTGGAATAAGAAGTGTTGTGAATAAATTCTGAACACTGCGGATGCCCAAGTCGAGTATGTCTCCCAAATATGTTTCTGATATAAACCTGTGGAAGCCACAGCTTCTCATTGCTAGGACCAAAATCTCTGGCATTCCATATTGGTGAGAACTGAACCATTCTTCCCCAATTCAAAAAATGCTGTAAACACTACTCGTTTAAAGAAGACTGCCACGGTTTCTCCAGTATAACTTGTTCTAACATAACATATGACTCCTAGCCCAAACCACACTGTCTGTAACCACCTTAGCCATGTTCTATCTACCATGTCAAAGTGCTCAGTATGTCAGGGAACCCCTTTGCATGATGATGCACATTTTCTTATCTTGGACTCTGGTTAGGCCTTTCTCTCAATTTAAAAATGTATCTGGATAACTTGTGAGATTAATTCCCTCCTATTCTGGGCACAGGGTATCCTTGTTTCTCTCCAACCCCTCCAGATCAGCAATTTGAAAACATATCCACCTCTCCAACTTGAATTTGGTCTCCCACTTCTGTTGTCAGCCTTTTAAAAAAAATCCACTACTATACAATCCATCTTTAATAAAATCTGTAGATATATCACACACTTCCCAAGAAATTAACACCACTTTTTAACTCAATATGACTTCCGGGTAAGCAAAAAGCTGACTGGCTCCTAGGCTGTCAGTTGTTCAGACTCTTACATACAACCAGTATCTTTCTTTAACTTCTACATTTAATAAGATAACCCCCACATGCAGCCTCAGAAAACATAATCATTCAGGACTTCATCAAATACCTCAATCCAAATAACATACGTTTGAACATGCCTTCCCGGTTCTTGGCTCAAGTTGTAGAAACCTAACCTGAACTTAGATCTCATCCTATCCCAAATTAGAAGCACTGCTAAAATGACATGTAAAAATCAAGCAAAATGTGCTTGTAACCCATTAGATTATATAACCTAGACCACCTTCAACTGTCAGTTCACTTTTTATCCTCTACTCTTGCCTAACCTTTCATTACAAGCATCCATTGCTTTAGTTAAGCCCACTATATATTGAATCTTTATGTACGTCATATCTTTGTACATGTTGTAATCTATGCTCTGTTATTTACACTTTCTTCCTTTTATCAGTTTTGATGTATTGGGTATATTATTTCAAGGCTGAGACTGAAATTAATATGGATTGATCATTGCTGTGTACGCCAGTAAACAAATCCAGTCAATCACTGAGTAAATGTGTACTTGAACATTGTTGTATCTTAGAGTAACAGAAATTTTCCAGAGCACAACATCCTCAACCTTTTTGTACATTTTGCACATTAAGTATTCTTTCAGCCAATTTACTGCTATATTCATTCATGTTTCACTGTAGCTTCTAGCCTGGACACTTTATAATTGTGGAAAAGGTTGCAGGCCATTTTTTAAATGGTAGGTTTTCTATTTGCCCTCCCATATTTTTACACTAAGGGTACCATGTATACAGCACAAAATTTTAATGTGTGTTGTAAACTGTACAGTGATTACATATTCCTGGCTTATTAGTTATCTGGAATGTTAGTTGCATAACATTTAAAACTTTCTATTGTTAATGTGTTGAAACTGCCCTTTATCTCTTCTTTAGGGCCAGAGGCAAACTTTGCTTTTCAGTGCGACTATGCCAAAGAAGATACAGAATTTTGCCAAAAGTGCTCTGGTGAAACCCATCACAATAAATGTAGGTCGTGCTGGTGCTGCCAGTTTGGATGTCATACAGGTAAGGATTTGGAGCAGTTTGCAATCAGCAGAGCAATGATGGTATCTGTTGCAGACATTTACTTAGATCAAGCGGTGTGTGTGTGTGTTTTATATACAGACATTAGCATCATTAGTGTATGTGCTTCGTGCAGACTGGTACATACATTCACTAGAGTTGAAACTAAGTTACAGTATTCTTTTGTGCTAAGCCCATTTCACGTGAGTATTTCTGTTAATGTGAAGCTTTGCTGTAGATTGAATATTGGGTTTGAAAAGATGTGGAATCAAAGCTATGTAAGTATTAAGGTTAGTTTTTATTTCAGCACAATTTGTGAGAGTACAGTTCATAGCAGCCCAACTCTGCGACTGATAGATATATTCCTAAAGCTCTTGTATAGCTATTAGTACCAGCCTGTCTTTTTTCTATGGGCACTGAATACATCAAAGTGGGAGTTTTTAGAACTGGTGTATAATATGATATTGAGAACCTTCTCTATTAAGTTCTTCACTGGGTTCATCCTTTCTATCAATAAGATTTTTTGGAACATTGCCTTTTTCCCTGTACCTGACAGTATTTCAATGTTTTTGTTACTAACCTTTTTATATCTCATTCTTTGCTGTCAAGGAATTTAAGAGAACTATTAGAAAACGTAAAGCGGAGTACAAACTTAAGACCTGTATGGCTACCAAAAGAATTTATAGATCTTTCTTCAGTTATGTCAGGAAATTAGAGTGATGTCCAAAAGTGCACTGAGCTCATCCACAATAATATCACAAATTCTGAGTCCAAGGATCTAGCCCGCAAATTGTCAGACAGATTTAGTTTCCTGTGAAATGTCCTTGTAACAAGTCTTAGAATCCTTGCCTAAGGCTGCTTGCAGTACTTCAGTTGGACCAGACAACATATTGGGCTGTATTCTCATCAGTGCAAAGTATATAATTTCTCATCCTGTCTACAGGGTTTGTGCCTGATGCCTGGGGAAATGGCCACTGTTACTCCCCTATGCAAAAGTGGCCTTTCTGGGGAATCCGATTACTAAATGCCCTACACAGAGCACCAGCAGTGTCAGTGGCTCCGTAGGTACCACACTTGCCTTTGGTGCTGGAAATTCAGAATCTGTGGGTTCTATTCCCAAAGTAGGATACTGACACAGCACTTTTGAATATGCTGTCTTTGGATGCAATGTTAAACCCTGGTCCCATCTGCCTGAGTTGGTGGTAGTTTAGATGGTTATAAAAGATCCCACAATTATTTATCAAAAAGAGTAAAGGGATTGCTTTATTTACATCTTTCATTACACTTCTTTACATTATTTACACATTTGTATTCACAACATAGAGGATTATGTTCTGGTCGCTAATCATAACCTGTTTTATGTGTTTGAGACATGGATGCTAAGTAATTCACCTCTAGAGCGAAGCACACTATAGGGTTTTTTTTAGAATAAGTTATATAAGCTAACCCTTACTCCATTTGAACCTGCAAACCTGACTAACTTCAGGTTCTTAATCTTGAAAACAGTTTTACTGATTGATCTGAATTCTGCAAGAAGGGTATCTGAGTTGCAATCTCTTGGAACAAATCAACCCTGTCTCATTTTCCACAGAAATGGTGTTTCCTTTGAGAACTAATCCTTCTTTTATGCCTAATGTTGTATTTGAGTTTATTTTAAGCAAGACTATCCATCTCCCTGTTTTCTTTCATGAACCTAACAGTGAGGGGGAAAGGACACCCCATACCTTGAATGTCCACAGACAACTCTGGTACTATCTTCATAGAACAAAATCTTTCGGATCTTTAGATCAATTGCTCATTTCTTGAGAAGGTAGTAAGAAGGGACAACCTATGTCAAAGCAGATTATTTCCTGGTGATTGTTTAAGGCTATTGCCTTTTGTTATACTCACCACAGCAAAACTATTCCAGGCAGGGTCAATGCCCAGTCTTAGAGGGCCTTGGCTTCATCTATGGGTTTTTGGAAAGGGATGGATTCTAGAAGTTATTCTAGAAGCTGCAACTTGGTCTTCTGTACATACTTCTTGAAAACACTATAAGCTTGATTCCTTCTCCAGGTCTAGATTAGGCTTTGCTAGGATCATTCTCCAGGGGCTCCTGGACTCTTCTCCTTTGCAAAGGGACACGGTATCAGTGGTTAGACCACAGCTGAAGATAAAAATGGAATAATCCACGTCAGGAAATAAATCACTTGCAGCTTCACAGTAGTGCCCTTTATAAAACCAAAAGTTGTAACTGAGATGTAGTAGTCAAGGTAGGAAACAGTTCACTTGCAGTTTCACACCACTTTATTAAACAAGAGTAAGCGCTTTCGCGATCTAAGTCAGCTGATCGCTTCTTCAGACTCATAAAAACAGTTAAAACATTGGAATTGAAAATATGGTTCAACCAATGAAAACGCATATAGAACTATGACATAGACTAATTAAAATTGCAAACATCAGTACATTCATTTGCCTTATATTCTGCATAAGATGAAATAAAATATACATATAACAGACACATTTTATGTAATAATCCAGATTACTTAATGTTTTAGTGGTCTGGATTTTAAACATATAAACATCCTACACTAGGATTTATAATTTATATAGATTTTTATGCTGACTGCAGAACACACAATTTGGTTTATTCCAGTTTCTGCACTGTCTGTCATGCCTTTTATATAGGTAAAACCAATAGGTGTCTAAAGGAACGTATGCTTGAACACCTTAGAGATATAAGAAATAAAAAAGACACAAGTGCTTTAGCAAAACGTGGAAGAAGAAGATAGGAAACATATTTTTAATTTCATGGTTTTAGAAATAATAAATAAAAGTAAGAGGGGAGGTGATATAAGGAATAAGGTAGAGGAAGCAGAACAAAGATGGATTTTATTACTTCAGGCAGATAGGTCTCCTGGATTGAACAATGCTGTTTCCTTGAAACCTTTTTTAAAATCCAGACCACTAAAACATTAAGTAATATGGATTATTACATAAAATGTGTCTGTTATATGTATATTTTAGAATATAAGGCAAATTAATGTACTGATGTATGCAATTTTAATTAGTCTATGTCATAGTTCTATATGTGTTTTCATTGGTTGAACCATATTTTAAATACCAATGTTTTAACTGTTTTTATGAGTCTGAAGAAGGGATCAGCTGACTTAGATCACGAAAGCGCTTACTCTTGTTTAATAAAGTGGTGTGAAACTGCAAGTGAACCATTTCCTACCTTGACTACTACATCTCAGTTACAACTTTTGGTTTTATAAATGGCACTACTGTGAAGCTGCAAGTGATTTATTTCCTGACGTGGATTATTCCATTTTTATCTTCAGCTGTGGTCTAACCATTGGTCTTTTCATTTTTTTTTTCGCTTGAGGTGTATACCAAGCGTTTATCCAGCTTTGTTTTCTTTCACGTATGACACGGTATCAGTGCCTGTTTGGTGGACTGTACGACTAACCTATGCAGCAGTACTACGCAGTTCTTAAACTAGTTATTCTTTGAGTAGAGATAGTTCTGAGTGTTGTAATAATATAATCTTAGAGCTAACTAAATGAGTCTTTGCTGCTCACTGCGCAAAGTAGTTCCTTGAATATCATGGGTCTGTGGAAACTTTCAGAGGTTTTTATGGGGGAAAGTACAACTTCTAGTGATGGAGTATATACAGGATACCACTAACTGCCACTGTGCGAAGAGCAGAACTGGGCTAATGCAGGGTTTGTATGCATGCAGAAAAAAAAGCAAGTTTAAAGTAGGTATGCCCACCTGGATAATCAAGTAAACACACAATAAGCTTTCTACCAGTAATTCCCAGTTCAGATCAGCCCTCTCCTGCCACAAGAGTGCAGCCTTTGACCTTCTTAATGTAAAATGACTGGTTTAGAACCCAAATGTTAGGGAACTACAAAAATAGATATCTAAAAGCACTGAAAACAGCAGATACAATGCAGTTAGAGTACTATAATTGCAGAACAGCAGCCCTTACAGCAGTGGAAAAATGCAACTTAAAACTTTAAGCAGGTACAGGAAAAGCAAATAACACAAATATCTTAGCGAATGCAATGAAAACAAGCAATACAAGTGCCAAATACTATTTATTTATTTTTTTTTGCCTAGGATGGCTTCAGATGCAAGCAGAATAACTGAGTCTTATGGGACAGATTTCAGTACATTAGTACACTTGCTGTGCATTTGTTGTTAAAGCCTGCTTTTTCTTTTAGTAGTAGTAGTAGTATTTATGTGGGAAGCTTAGGAACTTCCCATCTACACTTGGCACTACTAGTCTTTTTCCTCCATTGTTCTCTAGCATGATGGGATATTTCAGAGTTTCAAGAATATGGTTTTTCATAAAAATCAAAACTTGCTTGAAGGCCGGCATAAGTGGAAATTTTTTTCTGGGAAAAAGAGCTTTAAATTTGTCCACAGTTATGGCAGCCTTGATTAGAGACCAGCACAGAGTGGAGAATTGTCGAATGCAGGTAGCTTTTGCTACTCCTTTCCTGCCTTTACGATGCAGTCTGTTGGGCTGTAAAACAAAGCTTTGATTTATTAAATATTGGTACTTGTGATTCTTTGGAGTACCTTATGTTAGTTTCTGTGCACTTGAATGTTTAAATATTGCATTTGTATGAGGTGTATGTGTGTGTGCTGTGTATGAAAGCTATTTGGCTGTTTTTTTTTTTTTTTCCCTCCGTGGTTTGTGATGTGGTAGATTTTCTGTCATTGTATGTCTTTGATTCAATTGGTTAGTCAAGGAGTTTAGGCAAAATATGTTGATACAGTTGTGTGTGTGTGCACGCAGATATATATTTGCACACACATGCTTATGTGTAAGTATGTACACACACACACACACACACACACACACACACACACACACACACACACACACACACACACACACACACACACACACACACACACCTACGAGTAATGGATTTTGTCTTTTCTAATCACTGAGAAGTGGTAGTTTTCTTGCCCCCATCTTTCTTTTTTGCTATGTCTTATGGGGAATACCCTAATATCATAAATTACATCCTTACTTTTGATGTATGATCTTTTGGACAGTTTTTTTCATAGTCTCCGCCTTTAACACATGAGTATGTGTAACCGTTTACTAAATCACAACACTGTATAAGGACCATCACTTTCTTTTGCTGCTGCAATAGTGGTGTGCCACTAGCTGAGGGAAATGTTTCTTTAGGCTTACCTCATATGTTTCTTTTTTCCAGGAAGTGGAGTATGTAAAAGAGGAAGCCAAAATGGTCTACCTGCTAGAGTGTTTGCAAAAAACCCCTCCTCCTGTAAGTATTTGCTATTTCCCAAAGTAATGTTCTGAAGTAAGAAAAAAGTCTAGTTGTTGACTTGAACACATTATGTGGCAAACAATGAAACAGCACTTGAAATAGTAGCTGCACTGGGGTGTGATATTTCTGTCAGAACTTTATTGTGTCTTTTATCCATTTCCAGTGGTAGTCTTTACTTTTGTTCTACAATTTATATTTAATTGTACTTGCTTTTCCTGATGCAAGTTGTGACTGAAAAGGATCAGACTAGCTATCCTACCAGCAGCTGATATGTAACTAAATAAAACGATAACCCAGCTTCTGTATTATGAAACCTGTGTAATAAGTATTGTCAATGTGCTATTGAGAGGAATACTTTTGCGTGAAGATGCTGTTTTACAACTGCCCCACAAAGTTGCAAACTGTAGCTATGAGAGAACACATACTTCAGTGGTATTGATCAGGACAATAGCAATTTAGTAGGCTGTTTCATTTGCAGTGGAGGACATTTTGCAGTTTGTTTCATTTAAAAATATGGGTGAAACAGTGATAGCTCAGCTTACAAAGTGTATAAAATAAGCACAACATTTTTCAGGGCTTATAATGGTTACAGACCAATTACAAGAAATAAATGGATAGTAAGACAACATGCTGGCATTCATGTAGAGAAAATTGGCTACTTATCAAGTATGAATGTTGCAGTCTCCACCTTGTGGAGTGATTAAAATCTGCTTTATTTCTTATTTTGTGGCAGGTCCTAATATTTGCTGAGAAGAAGGCAGATGTTGATGCCATTCATGAATACCTGCTGCTGAAGGGTGTTGAGGCAGTGGCTATCCATGGAGGAAAAGGTGAGTGAATGGATGCAGGAGACTTACTGCACGCAGGACCAAGGACCTTTAATTCTTTATTAATTATCTTTATTACTTCATCTCATTTTAAGTTGTACCTTGAGTTCACATACGTTAATAAAGTCATAATAACAGTTTCTGTTATCGTTATTGTGTAGTATGTTTTCTTTTTAACAGTTTTCATTTCCTCCAACAGTAAATAATTTACTCACTTCTTGTCTCCCTTAAATCTCACTCCTAAACATTATTCTGCATATATTTTCCCACAAATTCATGTATTTGTATGAAATTTGCTCATTCCATTTTCCAAAGATCCCACCTCCAAGTTTTTTTTTTTTTTAAATATCCTTTACAACATTAAAAACTTTAATTACTGTTTGTTTAGATTTGGAGTTCTCCTTTCTAGTGATTACTTGTTTTGCTGCTAGTAGAATTAAGCTTAAGACCATATTATGTTGACACTTCAGATACTGTATCGTATCTGAAAATAATAATTTACTTGGTTATTACCATTTGCTTCTCTAGCATTTCTGTCAGTGTTCTCTGTAGAGAATTTTTAAAATCTGCCAACTTGTTACTCTCTTCCTCATCACGACTCCTGCATTTGCCGTGTACCTGAGGAAATGTTTTCTGAATTGTACTTTGGGTAAAAAAAATACCTTGCAAATACTTATGGAAACAAAAATCCTGAACCACCATCTGGACTTTGTTGTATCTTTGGGAACTTTACAGATTTCTTCTAGTTGTTTCCTTATATTTTTACCTTTTTGTTCTCGTTTTCCTTTCTTTTCTAGCCTCCAGTGATCGATTCTTGTAATTTATACAGTATTTTACATACCTTACTAATTATCTCATTTTAATGGCATCTTTTGTTCTTGACTCTACTAAAAACTACCTGTGCTGGGCTTTCACTTAGCACTCCACTATCCAGTTATGTTTATTTATACTGTATTATCCGTCCTTGATAGGGAAGGCATTCTCTAACCTTTAGTCAAACTCCTTAGCATCATCTTACTCTTTATTCAATAAATTTCAATCCCCTTTTGTCTATTTCTTGTACGCCATACTGACAGTCATCCCTATTGATAAAATCACCTTTCTCCATTCTTGCACTGGCTTAAGTAATTTCTGCTAATTTATGGATATAGTGTTCCATATGGTTCTTACTTTTCTCTTTAAAGAGTTGCATCCAGAATCTTAGTTTTTTGTCTCTCTTAGAACACTCCCCTCTCATTTTATCATCATCCTTTTCCACTTTGATTTACAGCCTTCTGCTTGAGTTACGTATGTGAGACTTAGCTATGTAGTTTTAGATTGTACCTTTAAATTGGGTAACTCTAAACCGTATTGTTCTGTGGGGAGAATCAGGTTATTTCACCTAACTTCTGCCCTCTTCCCCTCCCAAATAAATTCTCTCAAATCTGCTTGACTCGTATATAAAGCTAAAATGACCTGAAGCATTTTCAGTGCATTGTAACTTGCTGTGTCCATAATTAACCTCCATTGTCTTAGTTTTTATATTACCTTTTCTTTAGTCTCTTCCAGTGTATCATTTGCTGCTGTAACAGAATTAATTTTAAGCCGTGCATCTAAGTAATTTGTCCTTTCATGTCCCAAAAAGTAGTGGTAATGCTATACCAATTACAGAGTGGGTGTATGAGTTTACTGCTATAGTTTTTATTTTATCTTCAGTTATTTTATACCGCAAGAAGTCTTGAAACTCTCAATGTTCCACAACAGTGGAGTGTCCTTTACTGGACTTATAAGTACAAAAATATTTGCAGATAAAGGTAACTTTTCTTGATTATTATTTAAACTATATCCTTTCATTTATAAATTTATATCTGAAGTAGTTAACTTCATTCTTTTTGCACATATGGGTATTCGGATCCGATTCAGATCCAAGCCGGCAAAACTTTTACAAGCATCAGCTCCGAGCTCCAAGCTCCTCCCCTACCTATAATACATCACTTCCTCCTGACTAACCCCAGATCTCGTTTGCTGCTCTAAGAGTTAGCATCGTGGTCTCTGAGCTCTAAGCGAAGGTGGTAAGGTTTCTCTTCTTTTCTGTTCAGTACAGTTGGTGTGTGTGTACCTGTTCCCCTTTTCCTCCCCCTTTCACGCATGGTTGTCATGTAGCTTGTTGGTAGTTTTAGTTCCCGCCTAGGCCCCATCCCTTGGTGTGTGTGTATATGTGTGTGTGTGTGTGTGTGTGTGTGTGTGTGTGTGTGTGTGTGTGTGTGAGCCTTAGGGTTTAGTTACTGTTCCGCCCTTATGGCTGAACAGCCTAAATTTCTTTGTAAAAAATGCACAGAGTGTGGTCACAAGCTCTCAGCAGCCGATGGCCACACTCTGTGTGTTCTTTGTGTAGGGGTCTCCCATTTGTCAGCCTCCTGCGACATTTGTGCGGGTTTTAACCCCAGGGACTTGAAAGACCGTCAGGCTAAGCTTGTGGCCAAGGGTCTGCTGCCAGCTTCTGCCCTAGAATCTGCCTCAGTCTCCGCTCCAGCCAGTGACTTCTTGCAGGCAGGGACTCAACCTCCCGCTCATCCTGCGGCCTCAGATTTGTCCCAGAAAGGTAGGGACAAGAGAGAGAGGGAGAAGCGCCACAAAGAGAGGGACAGGCCCAGAAAAAGGTCCCCGACAGGGAGTCTTTCTCCAGCCCCTCTTCTAAAGTCCCCAGGTCCCGTTCTCCTCGGCTCCGCTCTCCCCGTTTCTCGCCAGAGCCGAGGCACTCACCTCAGATCCAGCCAAGACCCACTTTGGTCGCTACTTCTTCAAGGTCGACTCGGAGTATCTCCGACCTTGACATGGGGACAGGCTGATGAGGAGGTTCATCCAGAATCCGATTCAGATGGGGGTCTTAACCAGGTCCCTCTCCCATCGGAGAGGGTCCTTCTACAACTCTTATTTCACCCAATCTCTCCTTCCCCGATCCGACCTGACGCTTCGGGGTTCTCAGATCCGAGGCCCTTTGGAGCTGTTAATATGGCGCCGATGGTTCTCGTTTCCTCGACGACGGCTGTCACCTTGAGTTCCTCGGATCCGATTTCGGATCCAAGAGACTCCCGGGGCTGTGGTCAGGGAGTCAGACCCAAGGGTCGAGGTCATTCTCTTTTGGATCCCATCCTTGGTGCCCAGACTACCCTGCCTTCAGCTCCGATCCCTGCTTCAGACCCGGGGAGGGCCTCATCCTTCCGGGTTACGGAGGTGGACTCTGTCAGCATTCGGGACAGAGGAAAGGGTTCTCTCCCAAGGGTTGAGACCACAGCTCACCTACTTGGATCCTACCCAGACCTCCCTGTTTTCGGATTCTGCTCCCCTCATCCTGTCTCAGGGACAGCCTGTGCCAAAGCAACCCCAGGTTGTTCCCCACAAGGAACCCCCAGAGGTTTACGAGTCCTCTTCAGAAAGTCCCACTGGAGAGGAACCTCGTAAAAGCAAGTGTAAAAGGAGGCACTTGGACTCCCCTGAGTCCATTACCACTGATTCGGACTTAGATGAAGGAGAGGGTTCCCCCAGATCACCTCCCGGAGACGTCTCCTTCGGAGACATTATGGAGATCCCCCGCCAAAGAGGAGGTTGGTCAGCCCCCAAACCCTCTGCGGATGAGTCCGTGTTTCTGGAGGCCTTTGGCATGGGCCCATCTACTTCCTGGGTTTCCCTACCAGCCGACCCTTTGGTGGACCTCATCACCACTAGGGCATGGAAGGATCCTGACACCATGGAGCCTATACCCAAAAGACTGGACAAAATTCTTTCCCCGCCGTCAGATAGGCAGGCATGGTCCAAAGGAGCCCCTGTGGATGCTTTGGTGGTTGCAGCTGCCACAAAGAAGCAACTGGCACAGGAGAGTTTCTCGGTCCATCCACTAGACAAGGAGTCCAGGTCGATGGATCATTTCGGGAAGCATATGTACTTGTCAGTGACTTTTTCTTTCCGTGCGCTGAATTACTTGGCACATGTTACCTGACTACAGCGTGATCTTATAACGGAACTAACCGAGTCACCCCCGGAATCTCTGTCACAGCAGGACAAGCAGTCCTTTACTGCGAAGATGACTATACTGAAATCAGTGACAAATACATCTATGCGTCTTCTCTCGCATGCTACGGAGGGAGCTGCTAGAGCTGCTGGTACAGGCATTGCCTTGGGGCGACATGCCTGGATCAGACTGTGTCAATTTGTGGACCCCTTTAAGGCGTCTTTCATTAATGCCCCTTTCGATGGATCATCCCTGTTTGGGAAGCCAGTACGCGACATGCTCACCCAGAGTGAGAAGGATGGAAAGACTTTGTCTGCCGTCGGAATCCGCTTCTCTAACCCCCAGAGATCCTTTTCCAGGAACCAAAAGGGGCAAAAGAAGATGTGGTTCTGGAAATCACAGTCTTTCTGGGACACTCAGGACTATTCGTCCCCCAGAGGCAGAGGGGGACAAGACCGACTCCGTCCCAGAGGCAGAGGGGTCCCAGAAATTTCGGGTCTAGGGAACCCTTTTCCGACAGGCCCGCACAGCAACCCTGAGGGGTTGCCCGACTGCTCTACTCTGGAGGCAGTCGGGGGAAGATTCTCCTTACATCTAGCGGCATGGGAGTCCATTACTACAGACCGCTGGGTGTTAAATATCATATCCAGAGGCTATTCTATCCCTTTCATATCATCTCCCATAACTCCAACATGCCTCCCAGATGTTCCACCCGATCACAGGGAGGCCACAGCTTTACAGGTTTCGAAACCGTTACAAAAACGAGCCATCGAACCAGTCTCCCCCAACCAGTCCGGATCAGGCATCTACTCCAGGTTCTTTTTAGTGCCAAAGAAGACGGGGGACCTCAGGCCCATATTGGACTTGTCTATCTTCAACCTGTTGGTAGAGAAACAAAAATTCTGAATGGTCACTCTACAGTCCATTCTACCGTTTCTAAGAGAATGCGACTGGATGTGCTCGTTAAACCTCCAGGACGCTTACTATGATATCAAGGTCCGCAGAAGCTCCAGGAGGTTTCTGCTCTTCTGGCTAGGGGCCGGTCACTTTCAATTCAGAGCCCTACCCTTTGGTCTCACCACAGCCCCCAGGGTGTTCACCAAGGTAATGACAGTCATAGTGGCTCACCTATACTTCAGGGCATTCAGGTATTCCCCTACCTAGATGACTGGCTCTTCACTGCATCCACCAAACATCTCTTGTGCCAGGCCCTACACTACTGTCTCGGTCTGCTCACAAGTTAGGCATCACGATCAACCTCAACAAGTCTCACCTGGCTCAGGTTCAGGTCATAGACTTCCTCGGGGCACGGTTGGATACTATTCAGTCAAAGAACTTTCTCACATCGGAAAGGATAGAAAATTTCAGACTCCACATGTCAGCTATCTCAGAGCACTCTATAGTCACAGCAGGTGATGTTCTCAGGTATTTGGGTTCAATGGCAGCCTTCATTTCCATTCTCCCTCTTGCACATTTTCGTATGAGAACCCTTCAGTGGAATCTAGCAGTTCAATGGTCCTGGCTAAACCTCCCGATGACTTTCCAAATCCGAATCAACCAGACATGCAGAATGTCACTCCAGTGGTGGCTTCAGTCATCAGACATACTTATGGGGAGCAGCTTTCTAACCCCGCCAGCCCAAGCCATGGTGACCACGGACGCCTCCCAGCTTGGGTGGGGGGGCACTTCCTGGGAAGAACAGTCCAAGGCATGTGGTCCCTACTACAGACCAAGCTACACATCAATGTCCTGGAGATGAGGGCAGTGCTTTTAGCGTTGAAAGCTTTCCATCCTGTCCTACCTCCAGGGACAGTGGCCATTCAATCGTACAACATGTCAGTAGTCTGGTATATCAACAAGCAGGGAGGGACCCGATCCTACCGTCTTTGTCGTGAGGCCATGAGAGTTTGGGAGTGGACCATATCCACCAACCGGTTTCTGATAGTAATGCATATCCCGGGATGCTCCAACATTTTAATGGGCAGTCTAAGCTGGGCAATCCTTCTGCCTTACAAGTGGTCTCTAAATCCATCGGTGGCGAAGAGAATCTTCCTCCTATGGGGTCAACCTTGCTGCGACTTCTTCGCGTCTCCTTCCAACACGAAGTGCAGCAACGTCTTCGCTCTTATACCCCCTCCAGGGGATGTCCCAAGGGACGCTAGTCCATGCTTGGCCTCCCGGGTTACTTTATCCTTATCCCCCGTTACCGAAGTTCCTTCAGAAAGCTTGCCAGTTGCAGTGCAAAGTCATTCTCATAACTCCCTTCTGGCCTCGCCAAGTGTGGTTTCCCTTCCTATGGTCTCACCTTTTGGCTCCTCCATGGACTCTAGATCCATGCCCGGATCTACTTGCTCATCCGTCGGGCTTGCCCCTGCCCAACCTGGACATTCTCAAGCTGACGGCATGGCTGCTCCAGTTCCCATGATCATCAGGACTCCCGGACTTCCATTCCCTGTTAAGAACATTCTGGTAGCATCTCTCAAAGCCTCCACTAGGAAGCTCTACAGTAGCAAGTGGAGACGGTTTTCCGTTTGGGCCTCTCAACGCAATCAGAACCCTTTTGCAGCCCCCATTCCAGTCATTTTAGATTTTTTGGCTGGTCTCTTTCAATCGGGCGCAAGTTGTTCCACCATCAGGGTTCAGCTGGCTGTCATCTCTAATTTCCATGTAGGCGAAAATAAGGTTGTTCTGGCCTCTGCCAAATTGTGTAAAGCGTTTCTGAAGGGCACCTTTCTCTTGCGACCTCCAGTTAAAGAGACAGTTCCTCCCTGGGATCTGAATTTAGTCCTTCAAGCATTGACCTCTCCGCCTTTCGAACCTGCCTGTTCAGTCCCTATGAAATTCTTGTCTTGGAAGACGGCATTCCTGGTTGCCATCACCTCAGCTGAAAGGGTTTCAGAGTTACAGGGCTTATCCTCCGTGCCCCCCTATTTGATTTTTCACAAGGACAGGGTTTTGCTGCGTACAAACCCCTCCTTCCTTCCCAAGGTGTCCTCAGCAGCCAATATTAACCAATGTATAAATTTGCCAGTCTTCTTCCCAAATTTCCAAAATAAAGGCAAATATAGACTCCATTTATTGGACGTCCATAGACAGCTTCGTTTTTACCTTCATAGGACTAAACCCTACCGAAAGTCGGATCAACTGTTTGTGTCGTTTTCAAAACCATGTTTGGGTAAAGCAGTTTCGAAAGTGTCCTTAGCAAGGTGGATCACTCTTTGTATTGCACAAGTATACAAGGACAAAGGCTTATCTCCTCCTGGCTTACTGAAGGCTCATTCCACTAGATCAATGGCCACTTCTGCAGCTTTCTGGTCAAAAGTACCTTTAGATGATATCTGTGCGGCAGCCACGTGGGCCAATTTGCATACTTTTATCTCTCATAAATTAGATTTGATTTCTAGAGGGAGAGCATCCTTTGGCTCTGCGGTGCTCAGAAATATCCTTCCATAAGGGCCTACCAGGAATACTAGTAGCTGTGGAGTCTGTCCCATATGTGCAGATAGAATGAAGTTAACTAGTTCAGATGAAGTTATGTACTTACCATAACGTTCCATCTGAGTAGTTAGACTTCATTCTTCTGCACCTTCTCTCCCTACATCCCCCTCACTGTTAAGGTCTTATCCTGTTTGGATTGTGGGTTACGTTGCCAGTTAGTGACAGCAGACTCGATCTGGGGTTAGGAGGAAGTGATGTATTATAGGTAGGGGAGGAGCTTGGAGCTCGGAGATGATGCTTGTAAAAGTTTTGCTGGCTCGGATCCGAATACCCATATGTGCAGAAGAATGAAGTCTAACTACTCAGATGGAACGTTATGGTGAGTACATAACTTCTTTTTTCTTTGCTAGCTGCTCTAGAACTAAAGCAAATAACTTGAGGGAAAGAGGCTATCCATCCTGGTTCCTTGTTCAAAGAAAGCTCGTCAGACAGGAACCCTTATACCTTAATTCTTGCCTCCTACCCTTCATTAATCCTCCTTATTAAACCCTATTGTTTTGTCAGATAATGCAGATGCTTCTGTTGTCCTTATAAAATTCCAGCTGACTCTCACTGAATGGTCTCTGCACCAAGGCTTTCCAGTAGTGGCAGTGTTTCTTACATTCCACTTCCTTGGGGATCACCATTGTTCTATTAATACTATAAAATGTTTGCTTCCCATCCACAGAACAACATTGACCTGTATCTGTCAAGTTTTATAACATCTCTGCCATTCTCTTAGCTAATGTTGACATTAACACTTTATATTCATGGTTTAAAATTGAAATTAGTCTATATGAAGTCAGACATGAAAGGTCATTACTCTCTTTCAGTAATACCACAATCACTGCTTTTTTTTCTAAGATGTTGGTAAAAGTATTGCTAATTAAAGCCTTCCAGATCTTTGTCACCGTCTTCCCTTCTAAATTCCAAATTTCCAAAGGATTATTGCTAACTCCTGGAGACTTCCCCATTGATTACACATTACTGTTTCTATTTCATCTCTTCCTGCCTTCGCAATTAATTGTTGAACCTGATCTTTCGCTGACCTTGGCATACTTCTTTTCCTTTATACAAATTGTCTTAAAATTTCCTAGAATATCTTTAGTACAGCTACACAGTCTCCGTTTACTTTTCTTGTAACAGGCTTCTTAACTCTGGCTGTAACTCTTTCTGCTTTCTCTTGCTCAAGTTGTTATGCTAAAAGTTTTTGCACTCTAGGGTTGATATAAAAATACTTCCTTAGTAGCAGACTTTCTAAACTCGTGCACAAATGGTCCCTTATTTTCGTTTATCACTCTGCAGTTGCTTCTCTTCTGTGAGATTCTCCTTTTGCAGTACTTTAACCTTTGTTAATACCTTTAAGTCATAACTGTTAGTACTTTCCAATATCCTTTTCTCTTATTTCTACCTTGCTGTTAGTCCATTTTCGTTTTATCTCTGTTTCTTCTAAAGTAATTTCTGTCTTCTCTAATAACACTGGAATCATATTCATTATACCTCCTTAATTTTTTTTTAATTTATTTGACATTTGTTTACTAGGATGGTCCGTCTGGGTTACATAACTCATTTTCAGCGGGGGCCTAGGGAGAAAAGCTCCATATTTATGACTTGTTACAGATTTGTATATAAGAAACAACACAATTTGGAAATTAGTGAAACAAGAACTTAACTGTTACTTATAAAATCCTAAAAACATGACATACTGGACATTTAGAATTTACATGCATAAACATGTCATACTGACCATTTATAGTTTACAAACATTCAGAGTTAGATAATTGGCATTCTAGAATAAAGTAGTATTTTGCTTTGGCTGTACTTAAGAAACAGATTGGAGTCAGTCAGTCTGACTGCTTAGACCTAGGTAAGCACAGACAGAATGGCAGGGTTGAGAAGGTACTTAGTTGTTAGCAGGTAGCTTGGCTTCCAAAATGATTCTGATGTTAGAAGTAGATAAATTTTAGATGAGGGAGGCTAGTATTATATGAGGAGGTAATGTAGAGGAGAGTTAGCCTAAAGTTAGGCATGTGCATAGCCATAATTTGTTTGTGTTCTTTTAAGGAAGCTTTAAAGAGAGAGAGGCTAGGAGTAAGACTAAATAGTTGGTGGGAGGCAGTTCCATAGTTTTGAAACAGAGTACGAGTATAGCAATTTTCCTGAGTTATTGGAAGGTTTATACATCTCAAGTAGGTTTTTATCATCAGATCTGAGGGGTGTCCTAGGTTTGTATTGTTGGATTAGGTTTGCTAAGGCTGGACAGGTAGTGGGTTTATAGATTAGGTTGTGTGTTGTAGTTAAGTGTGTGTATGTTAGTTGGTTTGATAGTTCTGGCCATTTTGGTTCTCGTAGTGGTTTACAGTGATGTGCATGGTAGTTGGAATTTGTTGCAGACTTTGCTATTTTATTGTAACATTGTTCTATTTTAGTTTTGGAGGTATTTTGTAGCTTAGTTAGTGTACAAGAACCATAGAGTAGGGATGGGAGGAGAAGGGTTTTTGCCAGAGTGGTGTGGGCTGGAGTGGTAAGAAATTGTTTCTCTACAGGACTACTGTAATCAAAAGGCAAAACCAAGGAGGTAGTAGACATGGCAGTTAAAAGATAACAAGTTTAATGAAGTATGAGCGCTTTCGCTTTGCTTCCACAACCCATCTTCAGATGCAATAAAATAACATCTCAAAATACTTGTATTTAAGTCTCCATAAACCAATAAAAATACTAGGAGTAGTCACATGACATATAAAACAATCAGTTGACTCGTCAGTTATACTAATCACCTGACCTAAACTCCAGCTTGCAAAATCCCAAATAGCACATTCATCATAGAAAACAAATATAAAACATTGTTTATAATGCAAAGCTGAAAAGCTGGTAAAATTAACATATTAAGTACCTAAATAAAATATACATTCATGTTTATATGTAACAGTTCTCATACTATCAAAGGCATAATCATATTAATAGCACTCGGACACCCCTGATGGAAGTCATAAGAACTAGCAAATAAACACATACAAAGCTGCTCAATAACCCCTTCAAGATGTAAACATAAGGCATGCATCACTGTGTCATTTCTTTTTAAATTTCTACAACCTTTCCATATAAAAAAACAAAGTTTGTAAAAAAAATACTTATATTCTCACCCCCATGACTTCACTTAACACAACTTATGACTAATCAGCAAATATGTCCATTTCAAATGAGTCTGCATACACATGCATTTCAAAATCAAGTTAAACAGTCAGTGCAAGTAAATTTATTTATTTATTTTATTTATTTTATTTTATTTTACATTTGTTAACCGGGCTAGTCTAACTGGATATATTTCCATTTTCAGCAGAGGCCCGGGGAGAAAAGCTCCACATCTAGACAGGACAGATACAACATAGCAAAAAAAAATCATAATAACAGATTAAAATCTGGTAGGACTTGAACTCCAAGACAAGATAATTAATCACAGAGTAAAGGTATTAAACAACATAGTAAACATTATTTCATCTTTAGAACCATTGAGAGAAAGCATAAAACCAAGGAAAAAAAGAGAACATTAATCGAAAGAAAGTACAGATTTAAAGAGATATGTACTGTCAGAAAAGATAGACAATAGCCATGAGGAGGAGAAAAAAAAAATTTTAATCAGGCTTAGAGCAGGAACATATCCAGTGGTTTTTAAGGTAGACTCTGAGTTTTTGTTTAAACAGAACAGTAGATGCAATTGAAGTAAGTTCGGAAGGAAGTTTATTCCAGAGTTTCCCAATGGTATTCGAGAAAAGGGAATCACCAGCAAGGTTATTAGATTTGGTTAAGGTAACTAGCAGTTTGCTTGAAGAGCGGAGTGAGTTCAGGTTCGAGTAGGGGGTTAAGAGGTTAGAAAGAACAGGTGTATTAAGAGGTTGGTAAAAAGCTCTTTGGACAAACATAAGTTGGGATAGAAACAACATGTTTGTCAGTTCAAGCCAGTTAAGTTGTTACAGATTCAGACAGTGGTGGGTTCTGAATTGCTTCCCAGTAACAAATCTAGCTATGTTATTGTAAGTGGTAGACAGTTTAGAGAGATTGTTTTTCTTGAGATTAGTATAGATTGGTGAGGCATAGAGAAGAGTGGAAATAAGATGCGAGTGGGCAAGATTAACTTTTGCTGGGAAGGTTAAAAAAGTTTTGATTCTATATAGAGAGCCAAGTTTCCTGTTTACAGATTTAATGGTATTGTTGATATGACAGTCGAAAGAAAGATTACTGTCAATCGTGACACCTAGCAGTTTAGTAGTAGAGTCAGGTGATATAATGGTTCCATTATTAGACAAGATAGTGAAGTCAAATGTAGGGGATCTGGTAGTAGGCTTAAAGAGTAGGAGTTTGGTCTTTTTTGCGTTTAGGAGTAGCAACGTTTTAGGAACCAAGTTTCGACTGTGGAAAATACAGCTTGAGTATTAGTTTGAAGTTCAGAAATGGATTTAGCAGAGCAAATAAGCGTGGAGTCGTCGGCATATTGAATGCATGTAGCCTGGGGAATAGCTACTTGTAAGTCATTTATAAAGAGGGAGAAAAGAAGAGGTCCAAGAATAGAGCCTTGGGGGACCCCAAGTGAAATTGGTAGAAGAGATGAGAGTTTGTTATCCCAGAGGACGGCCTGTTTCCTGTTAGTGAGATAGGAACTAAACCAGTGGATAGCCTTAGCTTCTAAGGAAAGAGATTTGAGAAATTTTAATAGGAGAGAGTGGTTAACCATGTCGAAGGCTTTGGACAGGTCAATAAAGAGAGCGGAAGACAGGATATTATTGTTGCGATTTTTGTTAATAAAGTCTGTAAAGGAGAGCAAAGCAGTAGTTGTGCTATGATAGGGCCTAAAGCCATGTTGACAGTTTGTAAGAATGTTATTTTGTATTAGGTGATTCATTAACTGATGGTGAACACATTTTTCCATTATTTTTGCGAGTGGGGACAATAGGGCTATGGGCCTGTAGTTAAAATATTCAAAGGAGTTACCTCCTTTATGTAAGGGTATGATGTGAGAGATTTTCCAGATATCAGGTATGGTTTCTTCATTTATGGTTCTATTAATAAGAATGGATATGGGATAAGCGATTTCAGGGGCTGCTTTTTGAAGGAATTCAGAAGGAAGCTGGTCAGCTGAGGGGGTACGTGGTTTAAGTTTGAGAATACATCTCTGTATAAAGGTAGTGGAGATGGGTTGTAGCCTAAAGGTTGGTAGTTTGGAGGATGCATGGTCAAGGATGCTAGTATTGTCACTGGAGAGATGGGCGGCCAAGGAATTAATAGTATCAATGAAGAATGAGTTGAAAGTATTGGCGGTATCAAGGGAAGAAATTCTTTCAGACCCAGAAGGGGAGGGAGTGGTAGTCTGTCCAGGGTGAAGAAGTCTGTTTAGGGTTGACAAGAATTTTTGAGGGTTATTGTGATTCACTTGCTGAAGATTGCTATAATAGCTCCTTTTGTCAGAGGGGATAGCTTTTTTGGTACTGTTTCTCAGGTGCCTGAAAGTCTGTTGGTCTATGGGAGATTTGCTAGTTCGCCATTTTAACCAAGATTTGTTTCTAAGTGACATTTTTTGTCTAGTATCTTTAGATAGCCAAGGGGCTGGCTTAGATTTAATTCTGATAGACCGTTTTGGTGCATGATTATCTAGAATTGTTAGGAATGTGGTGTTAAAGTAATTAACAGCTTCTTGAAGAGGAAGTGTTTTTAGTGGGTTCCTGTTACAGGCCTTTAGTTCAGTTTTAAATAGGGTAGGATTAAAACATTTGAGGTCACGTAGGGTCCTATATATAGGAGAATAGGTGGAGTCATTCTTTTGTCTTATAATATAGGTTAGGTTGTGGTCACTAATGTCATCAGGTAGTGTTCCAGACTGATATTTTACTAGAGGTTTGTTTACCAAAATCCAATCAAGAATACTTTCTTTGTTATTAGTTTGTTAATCCTAGTAGAGGTGTTTATTGTCTGAGTAAAGCCATGGAGATTAATATGAGATGCTGGGTTGTTAGTGGTTATTGAGGACCAGTCAAGGTTGAGGTCTCCTAGTATTATGGTTTCTTGTGGGTAGGTGGATGTGGCCCAACTGAGGATATTTTCTAAGGTAGTGGAGTTATTTCCAGGAGGTAGATATATACAGATAATATAGATAGATTTTCTAAGGTTATTCTAAAGATATTTTCTAAGGTAGTGGAGTTATTTCCAGGAGGTAGATATATACAGATAATATAGATAGACTTTTTAAATCTAATCAACAACAGTCTTGTGTATATAAAGAACAGCAAAATAAGTAAAACATACTTATATGGACACCACATGGCTTTACTAAGCACATCTAGTCATAAATCAACATGTTTATCTATTGTAAATAAATCTACATTCTAATACCTTTTCAAAGTTAGCTATTGCAGTTTGTGCATACAGATCTGGAAAACATGGATCAGTTCACTGAGCATAAACTAATAGTTAAACCTTCCTGTTATCCAACATGCTCACTGAACATGAAAAAAAGTTCTGTTCTAATTTTTACTCACCAAAAGCTCCACTTTTATGCATAAGTTCTTACAAACCAATTGCTGAATGAGTGTAAGCTTCCTTGGGTACAAACCTCTCTGTGCTGTAAACAGCATTCAAAAGGAGAGTCTCTCTGTGAATTCATTACAGGATAGCTAATGTTACTAGTGCCCTCTAGTTGTCAATGACAAATATGAATCAGTCTCACCGAGCTAACTGAAAAAAATGCTCATATAATGCAAAAAATACTTGTAGAGAAACTAATGAGAAAAAAAGACGCCTAAATTACAAAGCTGCATAAAACGTTCATGTGCAAAAACATAGTTAAAAATGCCTAAACCTAAAAAACTTTAAATGTATACAACAAATACCTGTGTGTCCGATATGCACCTAAACTACAGTTATATGAAATGTTAAGGCAAATGCATACAATACTGTGATAATCCACAGGTGCGGACAAAAATGGATATACATGAAAATGAACTAGAAACAGCATATATCTAAATAAGTAGAGGTAATTACCTAATAAGTGGTCTATTTGCTAGAAAAGGTTTCAAGCAAACATTCTCATTTAAAACATGTTTCCGGTCAGCTTGTAATCTAATAATCCATTTTTGCTGTTCTTGTTCTGTTTTGTTCACCATGTTCCCCAATCTCATATTGTCATTCAACCATTCTAATACTAAAAAAATAAAACTGTGTGCTGTGTTAGTGTCATATACATGCTTGGCCATGGCAGCTGTAAGATCTTGTTTCTTAATTTTATATGCATGCTTGCGTACTCTTTCCTTCAACGTTCCATTTGTTTTTCCTACATAAAAACTGTAGCATTCCTTGCAGATAGCAAGGTAAACTACAGTGTGCGTGGAACAATCCACATAAAACTTCATCTTGTATTCCTTCCCTGTATGTGGGTGTATAAATGTGTCACCATTGACCATGTGTTGACACGCATAGCAATTTCTACAGCTGTAAGTTCCCTTCCTCTGAGAAGTCTTGTGTACTCGTCTTGATTCCTTATAGCATAATTTCTGTTTCAAGGATTTGCTATTTTTATAAGCTACTCGTGGGTGATCACCCACCAACTCATATATATGTTCATCTGATAATAAGATGTGCCAGTTCTTCCAGATAATGTTCATAATCTGCCTATTGTCTAAAGTATATGTTAGTCAACCTGTTGACATTTGCTACCTTAGTGGTTGGAGGTACCCTACTGCATGGTTTGGAGAAGTGAGGTTTGGCTCTCCCTTCCCTCTCCTTCTTAACCTTGGTGGCATATTTTTCACATAAATCTGATGAATATCCTCTATTCATTAAGTGAGTTGTAACTCCTTGAAAAACACTATCTAGATGTTGGTCATCACTAGTAAGGAAGGTCATGCCCACGTATGGCTCACAGTATCCTGAACTTTTAGCCAAGTGGCAGAAAATTAACTTGGAGACCAGGGTAAATTGTATGTGTTTGTTAGTAGAATTTTTCAGACCGACTCAGTAGGCCTTAGTAAATGAGTTGCAAAGTTCGTTGCAACAGCTACAAGAGTTTCCCCAAGGAGATAATGATGGACACCACAACGATTGTATGATTATATGCATACGTTTGAAAGGAAACAACAGATGCAGAAGCATAAGAAATTAGCACAAGACTTAACTGATTTTCAAGCAGGCCAAGTATTTTCTAGGCCACTTGAATGCAGTAAACTAAGAGACAGAATATTGAATTATCGGCAGGAAGTCCCTGCAATGGCTAACACCAGTTCCAGTATATCCACTCCTTCAGTGATTACCACAACATCCAACAACAATGCGGAACAGACTACATCCACCAATAGTAGTGATGTGTGTGTGTGTGTGTGTGTGTGTGTGTGTGTGTATATCTATATGTATATATCTAATATATTTATATATATATATATATATATATATATATATAAATATATATAAACATATATAAACATATATGTGTGTGTGTGTATGTGTGTGTGTGTATATATATATATATATATATATATATATATATATATATATATGCAAAAACAAACCCAAAAACCTCAGCAAGGTATGAACCAAACAAATCCCAGAACTGGCTGAAGGTATAGTCCACAAATAAAATGAACAAAGTTTGGCAAAAACGATCAAATAACAGCCAAAAACTGCCAAATGTAAAATCAAAGAGTCCAAGTTTTAATCAATGTAGGCTTTGCAGTTCACCCTTCATCAGACATACATAAAAATGGCATCACTTCCTTCATTAAATAATTCAAATATGCATATGTCATATCCTGTTAAAATTTGTCATATCCTGTTAAAATTTTAAAGACACAACACCGCTAAAAAGTATATATATAATATATATGACAAAAAGTGTCAAATAAAAATACTTATCAAACAATACATTAAATAAATATTAAAGTTATCAAAAAATATATGTTATCTGAGCGATCTAGCTTTCAACACAGGTTTTAATGGCACATGATCGTTCATGCCCCTGCCTCGATGTGCCGCTAACCTTAATATCCATTTGACCTCAGAAAGCTCTGTAATATTCACTAGATCACCTCCTCTTGGACTTTCAAAATGAACACAGAGGACCTGAAACAAAAAAACATGTCCTGCAAAAGACAGCATATGTTTGGCTATAGCACTATATGTCTCTAGTCTATTAAAGCAATATAGATGGTCCCTTATACGCTCACGTAGGGAGCGATTCGTTTTGCCAACATAGAACATATAGCACTGTTGGCAACATGCCACATAGACAATATTCTTAGTGCTACAATCTGAATAACATCTAAGATCCCAAAGGCGTCCATCATTTGGATTTCTAAAAAACCTGGAAGTATCAATATATGTGCATTGGTGGCAGGACCCACATTTATGTGTCCCTAGATCATAGACTGATCTATCATTGAACACGTTAAGGGACAACTTGGGAAAACAAAGATGCTGTTTAAGGATGTCCTTCAAGGATGCATCTGCAGTCTTTACAAATGGGTTGTCCTGTCGTCAGGCAGCCCTTCGGTCGGCCGGATTCCAAAGTCTGGGTCTGGCTTCGGCTGGTGTCGTGACTTCACCCGGCGTCATTGCGTGCAGTTATTCGGTATAAAGGCATCAGCGGCGCCATTTTCCTCAGTCTTTCTTGCCGTGAAGCCCAAGCAGAAGCTGTTCGCAAGTGCCGGGTCGGTCAGATCCAGAGATTACTACTACGAATACTACTTAGAAGACTTCTATAAAGCTAAGTACCCGTTGGGACTCTTTCTTGCCTCAGCCCGATGTCAGAGAAAGTTAATAACTGTTTATCTTGTGGGAAACAAATACCTCATAAAGATTTCCACTCCTATTGCATACATTGTTTAGGCCCAGACCACGACGTAGCAGCTTGTCTAGCCTGTGCTTCTTTTAACTGACGGACGCTTAGACGTCGTTCGGACTTTGCTGAACAGATTTTCGGCTCCAATTTTGCCTACATTATGCCGTCGGATCCTCCGACTACGCAAATAACAAAAAAACGCAAAGAAAAGGACCGACACTCGCGGTCCGCGGTTTTGGCCGAAACTGCGGTTAAGCAAACCACGAGTGTCTCGGTTTCAGCCGAAACCGAGCAAGCGGTTCTTTCTTCAGCCAATAACATGCCTTCTACCGAGGCCTCTTCTAACCTGGTAGAAACGGCTTCTGAAATCCAACCTTCTGTTGCGGTTTCACAGGATTTATCAGCCCCAATTAACATGGCCATTCTTACCTTTCCGGGAAAGGCAACTAAATTCTAACCCCCCAAGGGGT